>NC_089581.1:43351439-43651439 GCF_019320115.1 Miscanthus floridulus
AGTAGGGCGCGAAGACGCATCCCTGCGTGCACTTGCGCCGCAGCAGCTTGCACGCGGCGCAAGGCGAGTTAGACGACGACATCGTCCTGACTCGCCGCCTCCAGCGGGACGGCTCCTTCGATTCCTCCTCCTTCTCCTCCGCCTGTATCCGCTGAGACATACATATACGTAGAAATGAGTACTGGGGCGATCGAGATCGATGGAGCCCTGACCACTGTGTCGGATCGATGAGCCAACATGAGGCGCCGCATGTCGTATGGATCCAGGAAAGGAAGAGAGGGGGGGATTTGGACGGATTATTCCGCGGGACTCGCTAGGGCACGCACACGCGCATGATTCTTACCGAGGGACGACGACGAAGAAGGGATCACTTCATGGCCGGAGGGATCTCTACTCTCCACGACGCGCGCGCGGCAGTGCAGGAGGCGGCAGGGGCGGCGAGCGAGGCGGACGCGGTGAGAGAGAGATGCGTGATCTGGAATTCTGGGCGGTCCAGAGCGCTCCAGGAGCTGGGGTCGTTCGTGGGGAAGACGGAAGAAGGGGGAATAGAGGACCGACTGATGGATCGACCACACGGACGTGTGGGCCCGGGGTAGTTGAGGTTACGAACTAGCCATTCAAAATGCTGGCCGTACAATACCAAGTTTATAGGCCGGCAACTCAACTGAACTGATCGTGGAAGTTAAATCACAACAGCCCGGTGAACAAATGACGCTATTTTTAAGTAAGTTGTCTTAATAAGTCAAACTTTTCTAGATTATTTGATTGGATTTATAGAAAAGAACGACGTCAAGATTTATGATACTATTAGTATTATTAGATACACCATAAAATACATTTTCATGATAGACTTATTATTTGATGCCATATATATTTGTGTTTTTTTCTATAATTTTTGTCAAACATAAAAAAGGTTTAACTTAGAATAACTTATTATTTGATGCCATATATATTTGTGTTTTTTTCTATAATTTTTGTCAAACATAAAAAAGGTTTAACTTAGAATAACTTTAGCATTTGATTTATTCAGAGACCGAGGAGATACAACTATACAAATAATATCGCGAGTAACATGTTTCTTTGTTTCTATATTTCTATATGAATAAAATATAAATTTCAGGGCTAGATTTGGAATATTATTGTTTATTGGTGACATCATTTTCAGACGAAACAACTATTTTCTCATCTGTATGAAGTGTTTTTTTTTATATTTATAGCATTAAGTTGGCATATATCCAATTATATATATCGTTTATTTTCCATGTTGTTGCTTTTGCTCACAAAAGATTATTATATACTGCTTAAAATTGTTGTTCTATCCCATATATGTATTAGTCTGACACGCATGGTTTGAATTTTCTGATATGCAAGCCCACTGGACCAATAATATTGGCTTTTACCTTACATGTACCATTCTTGCATACCATTAGAATTGGCATACCAATAATATTGACGGCGACATCGTCATGAGGGTGGGAGGAGGCAAGAAGCATGGGCGGTACCTCATCGGCAACAGCACGCTCGACCCGCACACCACTCCCACTCTCTCACAGGTCCGGACAAGCAGCACGAGCGGTAGCGTGCCCATACGCCCAAGGCAGGACACTTCGACGCATCGTGTGGCAGCACTACAGGTTATTTCTGTTTTATTCGTCGTTCATTGGTTTTACATTCCTCGAAATTGCTTGTAACAATGCGGTGAAAAATTATAGGCTCAGGTGCATGCGCTCGAGGAGCATAAGGCTAGGGTGGAGGAAGAACGACAGAGGGAGCGGGAGGCCGAGCGACAGAGGTAGGAGGCCGAGCGGGCGAGGTTTGACGCCTTGGCTCAGTACGTGGCAAGTCTTGGCGTCACGATGGGTCGTCCAGCGCCACTAGAGCTGTTCGCTCCTCCACCGCCTTACCCATACCCACCTTACTCATACGTGAGTTCAACTTCTCTAACAAAAGCTCTTTACTGTGCATGTCGGCCATCGTGCCGTTGATATGTGATAGGAGGCCTTCGTGCCGTTTATATATATGTGTGCCGGCCATCGTGCCGTTGATATGTGGTGGGCGGCCATCGTGCCGTTGGTTTTCTTGCAGGTTTTGGAAACCTCACCGTGCAGGGGAGGTGCTGCCGAAATTTTGATGTGTCTAGGCTTAGATTATAATTTTATACCTAGTTCTACAAATTTTGACTTGTCTACGCTTAGATTACAATTATATGCCTTAGTATTACTATAATTACTAATTTTTCTTCTCATTTGTGCAGAATCAATCGGCGGGTTCGAATGATGTGCCTGAGCAGCCGTCGTCGGGAGGGTCGTGGCACCAACCGTATCCACAACTTCCGCCGCATCAGCAGCCGCCGGGAGGGTCGGGGTACTAGCCGTATCCACACCGTCCGCCGCAGCAGCAGCCGCCGTCGGGAGGGTGGGAGCCTTGGGAGTGAGCCTGTTGTTCTTCATCATGTATTAGCACTTTGTGACATGAACTTAGCACTTTGAGATGGACATGTGTTGTTGGATTTGAGATGTTTAGATGGATTATAATGTGAGACATGTGATGTGGATGACATATTTGTGATATATGTGATGTGGATGATGTGTTATATTTGTGAAATATGTGTCGTTGAAGCTGGAAATATAAACAAAATAAGAAAAAGCTCTCTGGACTCTTTGCCGAGAGCTAGGCTCTCGGCAAATATTCCTCTTTGCCGAGAGCTTGGTGGTCGGCTCTCGGCAAACCTTCGTTCATCCTCGATGTACTGAACCCTTGAATATGCCTCTTTGCCGAGAGCCTAGCTCTCGGCAAATATGTCTCTTTGCCGAGAGCCTAGCTCTCGGTAAATCTTCCTATTTGCCGAGAGCTTGGTGGTCGACTCTCGGCAAACCTTTTTTTTGAAAACCACCTCGGCCGCACATCTTTTTTTTTTACAATTCTTTGCCGACGGTCGCTCTCGGCAAAGAAGTTCTTTGCTGACGGTCGCTCTCGGCAAAGAAGCCCCTCACACCGTTACCTACCGTCTGGCCGTTACTATTGCGCACCAGTTTGCCGAGAGCTATTGTTGCCGAGAGCCTTTACATTACTCTCGGTAAATGTTTTGCCGAAAGGGGCTCTCGGTAAAGAATCCTTTGCCGGTAGATGTTTTGCCGACGGCTCTTTGCCGAGAGCTGCTCTCGGCAAATAGTTTGCCGAGCGTCAGATCGTCTTTGCCGAGAGCATCGGGCTCTCGGCAAAGTTACTGTTTACGGTAGTGCATGCCTATGCTGACTTTTCTCCTATGAGCGCCATGATAGGCTAAGAGCTGAGCTAAACCTTGCCATTAAATGGATTGACACATAAGTAAGGTTTTACATCCAAAGATTTTGTGCAATACAATATATATTAGAGGTAACCAGGTACGGACAAAAGAGAAACAACATTATAGAAGACTATGTTGAACAATTTGAAGTTGTTTGGACATGTCCCCAAGACCGGAGTTCATCCTTGAAGCTGCCCAGTGCCACTACTTGTGCCGATTTGCCCTAATTAGTAATCCTGACTATATATATTAGTCTACCTCAACCAAGTGGTAAAATGATGAGAGACAACTGTGTGGGGACAACGAGGACTACCTCACTTATTAGGAAAAAAACTTTGGCCCCGTTCGCTTCGCTGAAAAAATAAGCTGAAACACTGTTTCGGCTGATTTGTTGTGAGAGAAAAACACTGTTCCGGCTGAAAAAAATAAACTGAAAAGTATGGATTATAAGAGAAGCAAACAGTGCCTTTATGTTTACCATTTCTTTAAGCCTCATTCTCTCTTCTACCATCCATTAACACCACTACACAAAGGATGTTGTCGTGGTTACAATTGATTTGTAGAGGCATTTTTTTCCACATGCCTCTACTCAAAGAGCGCCATATTCCTAGGTGCCCCTAAAAATCAATTTCTAGCGACGATTGATAATGTAGCCATCTTTTAAAACTAATTTCTAGTAAATCAGACATAAAAATTGAAAAATATTCCTAGGAGAAGTCACATGTCCAATAATATTTCACACAAAATATTTGCGTGTGCAGTTCCTAAATTCAAACTAAAGACCTCTTGCCTCCCGCAAGCCTCTCCCACTATTATGCCAGAGTCACTTGTAACAAAGTGTAGGATGTTATCCTTTTGCATTTGGAAAAAATGCTATGAGACACTAAAAGTGATGTCATGTTGCCAGTGGACACCGAAAAGAATGCAATTGGCTATCTAGTAATGTGTTAATTTGCTTGAAGACACCACACTCATTGAAATATTCATTTCCAACTAAGAGGTGAGAGAATGGTTGTGCATTGTGAAAGCATCGAGGCCCCTAGTTGGGTTTCGGTGATTAATGACTACACAAGATTACTGTGACTAATGTGTGTTTTGCAGAGGCAATTAAAGTTAGGTCATGGTAATGGTGATTGATTGGGCAATTATGGTTTTCATGCCCCTGTCGATGGAAATGGTTTCGGTTTTCAAAGGATGGACGACAAGGTTAAGGACGAACTAGTTCTAAGTGTCGTTTGGCGTGGAGAGACACTTAGATTAATTTTAGGACTTTCTTTTTCCTTTGACCGTACTATAAAGGGGGGGCATGGATGGGTAGCTTCACCTAGGCATGTCTAGTGAGAAGAATGTGGTGCATATTTGTTAAATTTAGTGCTAGGTAGCTCAGAGGAAGCCCAAGATCATCGAAAGTTGGAAACCGTTTCTAATCGGGAATTGAAACGGAGCGCTGCACTATTGGTGGCAGCGAACAGGGCGGTGTGCACCGCCCTGGTCATCTGGTCACCACCATTAGGGTGGCGGTACCACCGCCCCTTTTATCTAGAGGCTAGGGTGGCGGTGCCCCCGCCACTATTTTCTAGGGAGCACCCCCAGGCCATGGTGGCACTAGACAGGGCACTACCCCTATGGTGGTGGTGCCACCGCCATTTTTATCTAGAGAGGGGTGTTTCGAGGACTTGGTCACTGCCCCTAGGGTGGCGCTGCCACCGCCCCTATGGTGGCAATGCCGCGCCATCGCCCCTATGGTGGCGATGCCAGCCCAGTAATGGCTAGTTCAAAACTAGCTATTGGGGTGGCACCGGACAGGGGGTGGTGGTGTGTCACCTTGCTGTCTGGTGACCCCGACTTTGCTGAATTGGACGGTAACGGCTAGTTCCTTGGCTTGGGGCCATTTATACCCCTCCATCTCATGCATTTAGACTCTCTTTCCCATTTGTTCAGCCGAGGAAACCATTTGGAGTGCAAGGGAGAGCAAGAGCCTAGTGAGGTGATTGAGATTTGCTAATCCAAGATTAAGGACCTCATTAGTGCATAGATAGTAGCAAGTGTGCCTCCACTCTTCTCATTAGGCTTGGTTAGGTCAAGTGAGAGTTCGTGCTTGTTACTCTTGGTGATCACCATCAGCTAGATGGCTCGGTGGTGATTTGAAGCTTGTTGAAGCTTGGTGATCACCTCAGAAAAACATCGACGTGTTCCTCTTCCTCTCTTTACTTTGAGCAATTCAATCCATGTCTTTATATTCTTAGAATTGTCATGCTAGAGTAGGATTAGAACCTATGGTGCAAAACTTTTGTACGGTAGATCAATAGAGAACACATTTAGGCACTAGGGGTGAAATAGGCTAAGTGTAGGGCTTAATTATTGTAAGAAATTTTAGATTAGCCTAATTCACCCCTCTCTTGGGCATCTTGATCCTTTGAATTGGTATCAAAGCAGAGTGCTCCTAAATTAGGCTTAACCGCCTAGAGCAAGATGTCCCACGTGATGGACCCCCTCCTTTCTTCGAAGAAGATGATTTTCCTTATTGAAAAATTCTCATGGAGGCGTACCTAGAGACTATAGATGTTGGAGTGCTTAGAGTCACCACATAAGGCCTCCCAAAACCTAAGGACCCCTCCAACCCGGTTGGTGATGAGGCAAATTACGAGAAGGGGAATGCAAAGGCCAAAAACACCCTCTTTAGAGGCCTTTGCAAGGATGTCTTTAACCGTGTGCGAAACCACAAAGACACCCATGCACTATGGTCGGGCATTTGTGCGCTCCATGAGGGAACTAAGAGTGAGCATGAGGAACGCTATCACCTTGTGATCAAAAAGCTAAATTAATTTGAGATGCTTCCTAATGAATGTGCTAATGAAATGTATTCTCGCTTGAATGTTCTTGTAGAGGAGATCAATGGGCTTGGATTCACTCAAATGCAACCATCCGATGTTGTGAGAAAGATCTTGAGTGTCCTCTCCATTGATAAGTATGGGCATATTGTGATGGTGCTTCATCAAGGTGATATTTCCACCGCTACACCAACTCAAATATTGGAGAAGATCAATGCACATGATATGTACATGCACATCACTCCACAAGATGGCTCTTCTTCCACCAAGAAGAAAGATTTGGCATTCAAGGCTAGCTAAGAGAAGAGGGGCAAAGCAAAGTTGATCATGATAGCTCAAGTGATGATGAGATCGATGATGCAAGCCTTGCTCTCATGGTGAGAAGAACCACCAAGATGCTAAAAATTCAACAAGAATGGTGTCAAGTTTGATGGAAAGAAGAAGAAATTCTTCACTAGTAGCAAGAGGAAGCCCATCTCCGAAATGGATTGCTATAATTGTGGAGAACTTAGTCATCTAGCTCATCAATGCCCCAAGCTCAAGAAAGACGAGTACAAGAAGAAGTACAGGATAAGAAAGACGACTCAAGTGATGATGATGATGAGAAGAAGAAAAACAAGCCATACAAGAAGAAGGAATATCACAATAAGAAGAACGACAAGGCTTATATTGTTGGTGATTGGCTCATGGACATTGAATCATAAGTGGCTCATCCGATGGTGAAAGTGATAATGAGAAGGAGAAGGTGCCCGCTCTTGTGATTGGGAAGTCACTACCTTCACCGCCGCCACCACCGTCATCCTCTACACACCTATGCCTTATGGCCAAGGGCGATCGAAAGGTACAAAGTGATGATGATAGTAGTGGTGATGAAAATGGTAGTGATAATGATGAAGAATTTGAATCACCTTTCTATGATGATCTAGTTGTCTTGCTAAATGACTACACTAAAATCATAAGAAATGTCACAGAACCTATCAATTTATAAGAGCACAAGTACAATGGCAGCCGTAAGCAGTCGCACTGTCATACTTGAGCCCATATAAATCTGGTAGTCCGTCGAGTACCACGACGGGTCTCGATAAACAATCCACATACAACCAAGATCGTACAAGATTCAACATACATGTCACATGTTACATAAAGTTCACAGATACAATTCATTCATTAGAGTACGAAATAGAGTTATTACAAACCAAGTTCGATAGATAGTAGCGGAAGTAGATTAAAGTTTGAAACTAGCATTTGTCAACATAGTTCAAATACAGTGCCAACACATGATCACAATCCACAAAAGCATGTAAGAGGGATTATTAAAGATGCCTGCCCAAGGCTCAGTCCTCATCCATGGTGGGATAGAAGCAGTTCTTGCAATAGCCGTGATAGACTGTACCATCTGCAACAATGAAAATTAAACCCTAAGTGCGAGAAGGTACTCAGCTAGACTTACCCATCATAAACCAGAAATAAATTGACTCCAAGGATTATGCAAGGCTTTATAAGTGGAGGTAGCTTGACAACTTTTTACATAAAAGCAATTAACTCAGTTATACAATTATACTTTGGTCATCAAGTAATTATAGCTATTCATCTCTAGATTAGCAACTATCATGTGTCAAACATGTGGTATATCATTTGATAACATGCAATAGTAACCATAGTAGGTGTAGTAATTTCCATGTTTATCCGAACCATCACATTTCATAATGTAATTACTACGATGTTGGGACTAGCCAAGTTTCTCACAGTCCGAGAGAGACGGTGATTCGAATTGATTTCAACCAGCTGGGAATTTATTCCTAACACAAATACAGGCAGACCAGATCAGCGGTCATCTTAGGTCACCTTTGGTACAACCCAAGTCCACATTTCATGGGTTCACCCAGCGCCGCACAATCAGGGACAACCAGTTGACAGGACATTCAGGCCCGGCCTACCCTTGGGCTGACGTCTGGCTCCCCGCACATCCTTACAACCATCTAGTGCGCACTTTTACAGAGTGGGGCCTGGCTTGAGTTGAGCTACTCGGCTTCACGGTCGAAACAAGTTATCTGGCCAGCTAAGTGATAGGCATGCGTTTAATCTTGTCAGAAGCACCAACAACGGTACGGTCCTTAATTGGCATAGATAGAATCACATGAGTCAACCTACACATAGACTCTGTCCGACCTCCATTTACATTACCCATGGTTCTTTTCCACGACAGCAAATATAGCCAACCATGCTTCGGTATCCACCTATATCTCGTAGGTGACAGGAAATCATCCGACTTCTACCGGTCTAAGCATGGCTAAGCATATATTCAAACCTGGACCTCACAGGGTTAAAGGTATATGTAACTAGACAAGGTGGTTCTATGCATTAAGTGTTTCCAACCAACTCTTATAACCTAATGTATCAAACATAAAGGACTCAAGTAGTATTTTATAAAACAATAGGAGACTTAGAATGCTCCGGGGCTTGCCATTGAGAAAAGAGGTGGGTCGGTGATCTGGGCACTCAGGGAGCTCTTCGGGAGTCTGCTCCTCTTCTCCTAGAGCTGTGGTTTGAGGAGTCTCCTACTGATCCCCTTCCTCTTCTTTGTTGAATTCCAGCAACGTTATCTCCTCGGTTGATCCTATATGCATGAGCATGGAATAAGATATCATGAATGCATGTATGATGACACGTATAATATGATAAAATGTGATGAATGCATCTTTGTAAGTATTTTCAACAGCATGGTATTAAGGTACTAACAAGTGCGTCATATTCTATAGAGTAGGTGTATATCTCTTCTCTATTACTTAAGCAAACACTTCTGCAATTTATTTTCTGAACTACAACACAATAGCTACTTGTTTTAATCATAACTGGAGTTATACACATTGGAATGATATGGTTGGGGACATTTTGGAAAGTTTATGAAATTCTACAACTTCACCTACGTGATCTACTCACAGAGCCACATTGACTGACATAGGTGGTGGCAGCACAAATGCAACGGAGCATGATCATCATCGGCCATGGCGGCACGGCGGCGCTGCGTGCGCCTGCCATCTCTGGCCATGGCAAGCCCAGGCGAGGAGAGCATGAGCACCATGGTGATGACTCAAACCTATCTAGTCTATCTAGGGTTTGGGTGGAAGCACCGGTGAGGGTGTCCACAAGCGCGGCGGTGCGGAGGTTGGAGCGTGATGGCGCTACACGTCATGTTCCGTGCCGGTGAGGCATCCATTCGCGGTGAGGTCATGCCACTAGCTAGTCTACACCCTGACCAAGCTCTAACATGAGGAAATAAAATCAATGTGCATGCGAGCCAAGTAGTGGCGAGCTCACCGTGGAGGCGGCTAGGGAAGTCGAGCTCTCCGGCAAGGACGGGAACGACAATTTTGCCCTCACCTCGTCTGGCACTACAAACACATCGAGGAGGTAGAGGGGAACACGGTGAAGCTACTGGCTAGTTGGAGGCGGTAATGGTGTGGTGGAGCAGGCGCTAGGCGATGGCAGAGCGTCTTGGTTGCTCGGTGATGCTCGGTTCTCTATGGTGAGAGCGAGAGAGGGCAGTGGAGAGGGAGAGAGTGAGCGCGTGAGTGCGAAATGAGGCACGCGAGCTCTCCTTAAGCGATCGCCAGCACACCGCGGTAGGGGCTCGATGCCGGCTAGCGGCGGCCACACGATGACCAGAAGCTGCACCCAGTTGGCCACCACGGCGCACGACGCGGCATCCATCAGAGTCTGAATTCAGACCTGACGACGCTATTTCAATCCCTTCTAAATCCCAAACGGTGTCGAGTTAGCGAGGAATTCCTTAATAAAAGTTGGAGATCTACATACCAGCTCCAACTTTGCTTAAGTGATCAAAGTCTAATTCTAAATGGTTAGGAAGATACATCAGCACAAAGTCAAGCACGTCAAACTATAAACTCATCATGACTTAGAAAAATTCTAGTTTTGGAAAAATTGTGTTTTGCTGATTTTTGTGAGCACTAAATGACCAAGCTAGGCACTGAATTAGCTCATGACCCAAAAATAAAAGTTGTTGCTCAACTCAAATACTACAACTTTGCTTAAGGGTGCTTTGCCATGCAAGGACTCTATGATATAGTTCAACCTAGGTCAAACATATCACTTTCAAATGATGACTTACACTACAACTATGACTTTGAGACCAAATTTGCCCTAGTCATGAATACCAAAGTTGTTCATAGTGACATTCTAAACATGTTTAAGGTATTTCTAAGGTCACACAAGCATTTCATACATTGTTTACATATAATACTTCCTAGGTCAACAAGCATATCACCACTTAGGTGCTTAATTAGATAAAGTGATCTACATGAACATTGTTTCATTAGTCATCCTAAGTGTAGCTAAGGTGCTTTAGTGACCAACATTAACCATTTACACTTATTCACACATGATCATAATCATACACATGGAAACATAAAATAACAAGGCATGTTTCACATGTAAAAGCTTATATATGAATGCTTGATGATTATGCTCATGCAATGCAAGTGAAATTATGCAAGCCTAACACCTAGGGTGTTACAACCCCTCCCCCTTATAGAAATCTTGTCCCGAGATTTGCAAGACCTATCATTCTTGGAAAAAGGCGAGATAAACCTCACGTAAGTAATCCTCTCGTTCCCACATGGCATCTTGTTCACTGTGATTATTCCACACACCTTGTAGAACTTAATGATCTTACTCCATGTTACTCTTTCCATCTCTTCTAACACTTGGATTGGTTTCTCTTCGTAGGTCAAATCCGATTGGAGCTCAATGTTGGTGGGTGCAATGGCTTCCTCAGGTATATGAAGACATCTCTTCAATTGAGAAACATGGAAGACATCGAATATTGCACTCATATCTGGAGGAAGTTACAACTTGTAAGCGACATTCTCTTTCCTTTTAGTAATCTTGTATGGCCCTACATATCTAGGCGCAAGCTTTCTTTTCACTCCAAATCTCTATACTCCTTTCATGGGTGACACTTTCAAGTATACATAGTATCCTACTTCAAAAGTCAATGGTCTTCTTCTTTTATCAGCATAACTCTTTTGTCTTGACTGAGCTGCTTTCATATGTTGTTGGATAATACGCACTTGCTCTTTAGCTTCAGTGACAAAGTCAATGCCAAAGTATCTTCTTTCGCCGGGCTCAATCCAATTCAAAGGAGTTCTACATTTCCTATTGTACAAGGCTTCAAAAGGAGCCATCTTGATGCTTGCTTGATAACTGTTGTTGTAGAAGAACTCGGCTAAAGGTAGCCATCTCTCCCATGAACCCTTGGAAGATATAACACAAACTCTCTACAAATCTTCTAGTATTTGGTTTACTCGCTCCGTTTGTCCAGAAGTTTGTGGATGGTATGCTGAACTTTTGATCAGTTTAGTTCCCAAGGCTTGGTGCAAGTGTTCCTAGAAACGAGCTATAAATTGTGGTCCCCAATCTAAGATTATGGTCCTAGGTATTTTATGTAGTCTCATGATCTAAGAAATGTACAACTCAGCGTACTTCCTAGCTAGATACCTCGTGTTCACCAGTATAAAATGTGCTAACTTGGTGAGGCGATCTACAATGACCCATATGGAATCGTGACCTTGCTGTGTCATTGGAAGGCATGTGATAAAGTCCATACTTATTTCTTCCCATTTCTAGCCTAGAATAGGCAATGGCTGAAGTAATCCGGTAGATTTCAAATGAATGGCCTTTACTCTACTGCAATTATCACACCTCACGACATAGGCGGTGATCTCTTTCTTCATCTTGGTCCACCAAAAATGGGTTTTCAAATCTTGATACATTTTGCTACTACCCGGGTGGATAGACAACTTGGATGACTGAGCTTCATCTAAAATTTGATTTCTAAGCTCACGGTCTTTTGGTACCACAAGTCGGTCCTCAAACCATAGCACACCTCTTTCATCTAATCTAAAATGTTTGGTTTCTTGCTCTTGCATCTTTCTCTTGATGTGAAATATACCTACATCTGTCTTTTGTAGTTCTATGATTTTGCTCTCAAGTGACCAACTGATAGTGATATTGTGCAGCACAACCGAATGTAACAAATTAAATCCATCTTCTAACAATGCTTCCAAAGTGTTGTAATGAGTCTTCTAACGAAGTGCATCTGCTACAACATTGGCTTTTCCTAGATGGTAGTGCACTTCTAAATTGTAGTCCTTGATCAGTTCTAACCATCTTTGTTGTCTCATGTTCAGCTTAGGTTGAGTGAAGATATATTTGAGACTTTTGTGGTCAGTGTATATGTGACATACGTTGCCCAACAAATAATATCTCCATATCTTTAATGCATGAACAACTGCTGCAAGCTCTAAATCATGCGTAGGGTAGTTGACTTCATGTTTTCTCAACTATCGAGAAGCATATGCAATAACTCTTCCTTCTTGCATGAGCACACACCCCAAACCTATACCCAATGCATCACAGAACACATCGAAAGGCTTTTCAATGTTGGGTTGTGCTAAAACAGGAGCTGTAGTTATCAGGGTCCTTAGGGTGTGAAAAGTTGCTTCACACTCTGGTGTCCAACTGAACTTTTCATCTTTCTAAAGGAGTCTAGTCATAGGTTTAGCTATCTTGGAGAAATCTAGAATGAAACGATGATAGTAACCCGCTAACCCTAGAAAACTCCAAACTTCATGAACCGAAGTCGGGGCCTTCCAATCCATGACCTCATGTACTTTAGATGGGTTTCTAGATATTCCATCTCTTGATAAGATGTGACCCAAGAAAGGTACTTTGCTCAACCAAAATTCATATTTGCTAAACTTGGGATATAACTTATGCTCCCTCAATCTGGACAGAAGAATTCTCAGATGCTCTGCATGATCTGCCTCATTCTATGAATAAATCAAGATGTCATTGATAAACACAACCACGAACTTGTTGAGCTCGGGCATGAATACCGAATTCATCAAGTACATGAAGTAGGCAGGAGCATTCGTCAGTCCGAAAGACATGACCAAATACTCATATAAGCCATACTAAGTGGAGAAAGTTGTTTTAGGTATATCCTCTGGTTCGATCTTTATCTAATGATAGCCTGACCTCAAGTCAATCTTGGAGGATACCTTTGCTTTTGCCAATTGATTGAACAAGATATCGATACGAGGCAAAGGATATTTGTTTTTGATGGTCACAACATTTAGTGGCCTATAATCCACACACATTCTCAAAGACTTGTCCTTCTTCTTTACAAACAATGCTGGACATCCTCATGGAGACAAACTAGGTTGAATGAGACCTTTGTCCAACAGTTCTTGTAACTAAATTTTAAGTTTAGCTAACTCATTTGGTCATATCCTATAGGGCCTTCTTGAGATAGGTGCCGTACCTGGCACTAACTCAATCTTAAATTCCACATCTCTATCAGGTGGTAAACCTGGTAACTCATCTGGGAATACATCAGGAAACTCACAAACCACTAGAATATCACAAAGGGTGGTGGCTTGGATAGCACAAGACAAGTTTTGGAGTTCAAAATTTTGAGAAAGTGGTACTAGAAAAGCATTACCTCCCTTGGGTTCTCTCAGCATAATTGTACGAGTGCTAGTGTCAATGAGAACCCCATGATTGCTCATCCATTTCATGCCTAAGATCACATCTATAGATAATCTGGGCAATACTATTAGATCCATTGTGTACTCCCTCTCTTGTATAGAGATGAGCACATTTCTGACCATCTTATTTGTAGAGATAGTAGCCCTAGCTGAACTTATACTATAACCACCCTAACTTACCTCAATTACTTTCTGATCATTTCTAGATGCAAATGCTTGGCTCATAAATGAATGAGAAGCTCCAGAATCAAATAAAACATTGGTGGAATGTTTGTTAACAAGAAACATACTAGCAGTGACAACCTCTCTCGCAGGAACCTCTTCAACAGCAGTGTAGTGCATGTATCTAGGACGTGCCTTAGGATTTGCTTGTCTCTAATTTCCCTGGTTTTGATTATTGTTCTTCTTAGGATGGGGGCATTCCTTGGCCTAGTGACCCACTTGATTATAGTTGAAGCATGGTTGATTGCTCTTAGGTCCTACTAAGCTTCCTTGCCCTCCATTCCCCTTGGGTAAGACAATGGTGAACACCTTATGAAACACCTTCTGAGGTCGGTTGGTCTGAGCTTTTGCTGGAGGAGGCTTGAACTTGGGCGCTGGTGGTCGAAACTATGGCCTAGCTGCACTAGAGCTCTGGACTGAGAAGACCCTGAGGCGCCTGCCTCAGCTACCCTCTTGCGGCCCTTTGCTACCGCATGTAGATTGTTGTGGTTTTCCTAAGTCAAGGCATCACTAATGAACTCATTGTATGTGGTGCACCTTGAGTTGGTCATAGTTTTCATCAGCTTTGTGCCAAGACATCTCTTAAAGCTTTTTATCTTCTTTTCTTCTGTATCAACAAAACCTAGGGCATAACGGGACAAATTGTTGAAAGCATGCATGTACTTAGTAAGGGTCTTGGTCCCTTGTGTGAGTCGCATAAACTCAGCTACCTTCATGTGCATCGGCCCTAGGGGAATGTGATGTCCCCTAAAGGCTAACTTGAACTGCTCCCATGTGACCTATGCATTGGCAGGTAGAGAGGACAGGAAATGGGTCCACCATATCCTAGCCGGTCCCTGTAGCTGATGGGATGCATATTCTGCCTTCTAATGTTTTGTGACCCTCAGTAGATAGAACTTTTCCTCAATAGTGTTGAGCCATTCATCCGCCTAGAGCAGTTCCTCAGCCATCTTGAAGATAGGAGGCTTGGTGTCCAGGAAATCCTTGAAAGTGTTGTACTAATTTGGCTTAGGCCCCTGTTGTTGCTGGTGGGCGCGAGCCGTGGTCTGTGCAATGAGGCATAGGGTTTCCTCCATAGTTCTCTAACTTCCCAGGAATTGTGCAAAGAACTCATTAGCAGACGGTGGTGGCAGTGGTGGTAAGTCACCGTCATTGCCCTCTTGGCTGTTGCCTGCTCCAGCACGAGTGCGAGTCATCTGCAAAGTTGCAACAATAAGTGATTATTAGATGATGTCAAGAGACTGCAGATGAATTGTATATTCATGCCAAACTGAAATTACTGGAGAGAATCTTAAATTCATACAATAAAATAGAGGCATAATAATTCATTCTTGCAACATGACATCACCAATGTGATCATTCATCGGCTCGCATCGCGTTAACATACAAGTCATAATCACCAGTATGATGAAACTATAATTTCATTAACGTTCAACCCAACGTGAAATAACATGTGAAGTACCAATATTACATGAAAGTCAAATCACAATTACCAAACTTCAACTACAAGTCCATTACATAAATAGCAGGGATATATCTAGCGCTTTAACTAGTCACTATGCGATTCTAATCTTCATTATGATCGCTGTTGAGGTTGGAGATAGGATCATCCTCATTCTCTGGCTCCACTTCTTCTTTGTCCCAACCATCATCTTCAACTAACATTTCTAGATCTTCTTCTTCCTCGTCAAGGATCGGGTGTAGTTGGTTCTTCAGATAATGCACCTCATGCTGAAGATCCATCACTACATGCTGGGTCTGTGCAAGCTGCTGGTGCAAGTCCCTCTCAACATGGTCCTGCTAGACGCTCATGGCATGGGTCCTATCTTGTTCCGCTTCTGCCATAGCTGCATGGTTGTTTGCTAGGATACACTGGCGCGTAGCTATGAACGCCTTGGCACGGGCGGCCTCTAGCTGCTTCCACAGTCCTGCTAACATTGCTTGATCATTTGCTCTTACCTCTTGGGTGGCAGCTCTTTGTTGATCAACTTGCTCCAATTGGGTGTGGAGATTTCCCAAAGCTATATATGCTTGATCAGTTTCCCGTCGGGCCTCACTTGTTGCCTTTTTGTGCTTGCACACACGCTTCTTGAGCTTATGTTGTGCGGCCTCGGCTCTCATGAGCTTATCCATGCAAGTGGTATAGTACTCCTACCAGAAGTCCCTGGTGTCCTGACGAGTGTAGAACATCTTCATTACTGCAAACATGACACTCATAGCGGGACTAGAACTATCTGCCCACTCATCCCGATCTTGGATCAACGCATTATGGTTACGTTATGCCCACATGGTTGTGGATAGATCCACCCAAGGAAAAGCACCAGTGGCACTACCGGTAAGCTCATCCCCTTGTTGCTGACAAATCTGACTAAGTACCTCAAAGGCTACTACTTGGGCAGCTTCCCAAGGAGTTTTTCCCTCAGATTCCACCTTCCATTCCTGCCAGAAGGGTGCTTGGGTACAAGCTGGTATAGTCAGCCGCACTTCATACCATGGTTGTCCCTCTAGGTATACTTTGTTCCAATAGTAGAGGGGTGGTTCATAATACCCCGCATAGTGCAAGACTCTCCAAAGCAGGGCAGGAGTTCCAAACATCAATAGGAAACTCTCACTTCCAGCTGGTGCTGCCATCTGTACCAACAACATGTGCAATTCTCATGAGACAAAGTCATAATGGATAAGAGTTACATAACCGAGTAAGAGATCTATATGGGGAGGAACAATTCAAGTATGGAATAATAATTTATCATGATGCATGCACGTTCCGTACGTCCTTACAAACTTAGGAAAAATTATTTCTAACGACATACATGGTGGCATACATACGTTCTCTCATATATAGCATAGCTAGTCGGGCTACACATTTCATTGTTAGTGTACCTGCATAAGAATTTCATTTCAGCCCAACCCCACAATTATATATGCAGAATGTAAATCTGGTCTCTAGGTTGTAATCTAAATACTTCCATATATGTATACCCATACATATACTTCCGCATCAAAGCTACCCGATGACAATTATTTACCCACAATTAAATACGCACCATACACACATACAAGCATGCATACACAGCCGTATCAAAGCTAGCTCTCCCCGACCTCACGCTCACATCTTGCGGTCATGCCACTCATCAACTTACCTTCTTACCTTGACGTAGAGGCATTTGAGCCATACATTACCACTCAAGTGAATGGCATCCATACAATAGCACGCCATATGGACGACGAAAGTAAAACCCCCAAGTTAGTACTTAATTAGCCACCTAAGGGTCCTTAACTAGGCATAAAGGAAGTGATCACGGACATACTTTAGATTTCAATTCTAGATTTTAAATACCTAATTATATAGCTATTAGTTGCTAAAAACTAGTTTTGGGAAAACAAAAACCTTTATTTTCAATACACATGTGGTCATTAACGTTGAATCTTGCTCTAATGCCAGATGTTGCAGAACCGACCAATTTATAAGAGCACAAGTACAATGGCAGCCGCAAGCGGTCGCACTGTCATACTTGAGCCCATACAAACCCGGTAGTCCGTCGAGTACCACGATGGGTCTTGATAAACAATCCACATACAACCAAGATCGTACATGATTCAACATACATATCACATGTTATATAAAGTTCACAGATATAGTTCATTTATCAGATTACGAAATAGAGTTATTACAAACCAAGTTCGATAGATAGTAGCAGAAGCAAATTAAAGTCAAAACTAGCATTTGTCAACATAGTTCAAATACAATACCAACGCATGATCACAATCCACAAAAGCATGTAAGAGGGATTATTAAAGATGCCTGCCCAAGGCTCACTCCTCATCCACGGTGGGATAGAAGTAGTTCTTGCAATAGTCGTGATAGACTATACCATCTACAACAATGGGAATAAAACCTAGAGTACGAGAAGGTACTCAGCTAGACTTACCCATCATAAACTAGAAATAAATTGACTCCAAGGATTATGCAAGGTTTTATAAGTGGAGGTAGCTTGACAACTTTTCGTATAAAAGCAATTAGCTCAGTTATACAATTATACTTTGGTCATCAAGTAATTATAGCTATTCATCTCTAGATTAGCAACTATCATGTGCCAAACATGTGGTATATCATTTGATAACATGCAATAGTAACCATAGCAGGTGTAGTAATTTCCATGTTTATCCGAACCATCACATTTCATAATAGAATTACTATGATGTTAGGACTAGCCAAGTTTCTCACTGTCCAGCAGAGATGGTGATTCGAATCGATTTCAACTAGCTGGGAATTTATTCCTAACACAAACCCAGGCAGACCAGATCAATGGTCACCTAAGGTCACCTTTGGTACAACTCAAGTCCACATTTTGTGGGTTCGCCTAGCGTCGCACAATTAGGGACAACCAACTGCCAGGACGTTCAGGCCCAGCCTACCCTTGGGCTCACGTCTGGCTCCCCACACATCCTTACTACCATCTAGAGTGTGCCCTTTTATAGAGCGGGTTCCCAGCTAGAGTTGAGCTACTCGGCTTTGCGATCAGAACGAGTTATCCGGCCAGCTAAGTGATAGGCATGTGTTCAATCTTATCAGAAGCAACAACAATGGTACAGTCCTTAATCGATACAGATGGAATCACATGAGTCAACCTACACATAGACTCCACCCGGCCTCCATTTACATTACCCCATGGTTCTTTTCCATGATAGCAAATATAGCCAACCGTGCTTCCGTATCCACCTATATCTCGCAGGTGACAGGAAATCACTCGACTTCTACAGGTCTAAGCATGGCTAAGCATATGTTCAATCCTGGACCTATATAGGGTTAAAGGTATATGTAATGTAGACTAGGCCCGATCTTCCGAAAGGTATGATAGTGTCGATTGGTGGAGACTCAACATTCATGATTTAGGCTTCGAACCAAGACTGATTCGGACCCCCACAACCGTTACACCACTGCTCCGTTGGTTATCAACCACGCGAACGCGATAGACCTCGCCGAGAAGGCTTTCCTACAAGCGAATCGAGAACATAAGCAAGAACGGGATGAACACAATCTGAAATTGCAAATAAATATGAGGCTTATGATAACGAGAAGGAGTTCAAGTCTTTATTCGAAAGGACTAATCGCCATGGGCGAACAAGATCAAGAACTGGGGCCCTGGTTCATAGCAAGCAGCCTTGGCGGCATAGTTGCAGCAAAACGATATATGTTTTATGAGGAAATCAAGAACTAAACAAAAACCAAACCCTAAAGAGAGCGACGGCTGCTATTTATAGAGTTTTGGATGTCACCCCCCTGGACGCGCCCCCAAATGGGCCCAAACACGATACATGGTCCAACGGACCAAAAGATGGTGTCGCAGCACCCTGGCAGATTCTGGACACTAACTTGTTTTGATGATTCCTGTTGATTCTGAAGGTCTTTTGATGTGAGACTACTTAGATTGGCTTCCTTATCAAATTAGCTTTCCAACCATATGTGGATCGTTGAAAACGGAGTCCAGATGCGTCCTAGGTGACCAGTTTAAGGCAGACTGGTCCTAGAACCCGAGATGGGCTCCAACTTTAGTTGGACTGAGCCTCCACCATGAAAAAGATGAATTGGACGCCCATGCTAGACCTTCTCTTATCCTTGGCTTGTATGTGATGAAGAAGTGGTGTCCTCATCATCCTCCCTTTCTTGAATTGAAGTCATCCTCGACTGAAGTAGATCATCTCCTCTATTGGATGACAGCAACGATGGCTCCGGAAGAAGACGTTCATCTTGGCGCCCAATCCTTCGCAAAGGTGGCTGCCATGGTGGTTTCCCGGCTGGGAATTCATCCTCCTCCTGTAAAAGGTTAGTACCAATAAGAGGCATAGCACTAGAAGCAGGACCAGGTGGACATATAGACGATATACAAGTTAAAGCATAACAAGGTTCATCTTGATCAGCAAGAATAGATTTAAGAGCAAATAAAACTTCTTTCATGTTACTTGATAGTTCAATTGTTGGTTTGCTAAAGTCTTTATCATGGTATTTCTTTTTCTTTTCATCAAGTTCCTTTTCATATTGCACAATTTTAGCAGGAGTTAAAGGAAGTAAAGCGATGGTCTTTCCCTTAAATATAAAAGTATATCTATTTTGCCTACCATGATGTAGAACATTATTATCATATTGCCAAGGACGGCCTAAGAAAAGTGAACAAGCTTGCATAGGCACGACATCAAAATCAGCATAATCATGGTATGATCCGATAGAAAAATGCACACGAGCAGATTGTGTTACCTTTGCCTTACCACTATTGTTGAACCACTGAACATGGTATGAATGTGGAAGAGCACGTATAGATAAACCAAGGGTCTTAACATGCTCAGAACTTATCAAGTTATTGCTGCTCCCTCCAACAATTATAGCATGAACACGGAAATTATTGACAATGAGGAATATTTGAAACAAATTGTGGCGTTGTAGCTTGTCTACTGGCTCAACTTGTGTACTCAAAATATGTTGAACAAGGATTGATTGGTAGTTTGTAGTGCATGTCACACTATCAATTACCTCATCAGGATCTTCAGCACTATCCGCAAATTTATCTGCATAAAGATCAGTTGCAAGTGCAAATTCATTCTCTTCATCACTAGCACTAGCATACCCACCATCATCAGTAGCAATATATGCGTGTTTGCTAGGGCATTCTTTAGCAATATGTCCCATACCCTTGCAGCGGTGGCAAACAATTTTAGAAGAGCTGCAGAGAAAGGTGTAGCAGATCCACTAGAAGAAGGTATGATAGAAGAACTCTTCTTTACAGGCGCTGGTGGTGTCTGCACATCAGAAAATTTACTCACCTCGGTTAGACGTGAAGGAGTGGATGGATTCGTGGAACGCCTAGGTTGTCGTCCATGTACTTCCCTTTCAGCTTTAAGAGCATAATGATATAACTGGGAAAATCTAGTCCATTCTTTATAGTCAAGAACATCCTGTATTTCACGACGCAAATCTCCAAAAAATCTAGAACACTTATCCATTTCATCCTATTGTATGTTACTACGTGCAAGACCAATTAAAAGCACCTGGTAATATTCCTCAACAGTCTTACTACCTTGATTTAAACATTGCAGTTTTAATCGCAGATCATGCTGATGGTATGGAGGAACAAATCTCGATTTCATTCATCGTTTAAGTATAATCTAGGTTTGAGGTATTTGAGCATTAGCATTAGCATTAACATTATTGCAAATATCATTCCACCAGAAAAGAGCAAAACTAGTAAACTCACTAGTAGCAAGTCTAACTCTATATTCTTCAGGGACTTAATAGGAGCTAAATTTTTTATCTACAACCATCTCCCAATCTAAATATGCTTCAGGATCAGTAGAACCAGAAAAAGGAGGTATCTTAAACTTGGTTTTAGAGAAAGGATCATTATTACCTTGGTTATTACCTCCCATACTGCGTCGGTTAAAGTTCAATCGATTACGGTTACATGCATCCTCAGTACGTCGTTGAGCTTTGGCTTCAGCCTCCGCGTCGCCATCCTCCTCCTCAGAGAGATCATAATCATCATCTTCATGATGTGGTTCAGGATGTCGTTGTTCAATATCTTCAATCCTCTTGGTCAAGTTGGTGATTTGTTGAAGGATCTCAGTAAACTTGTCATCAAGAATGGCACGAAGCTCATTCTTAGAAACATAGTCATTGAAATCTATAGGTGTGTCCCCGTTTCCTTTGCCGCTGCCTTTCGCTTTTCCTGACATGGTTAGTAGAAAGAAGACAACACAAATAGTATTATCCCTACCAACTACTTAGGTTGTGGACAAGGAAAAACAAGACACTTAACTCTCAAGCGTCTTACCACGGTCTTACAAGTGTTCTTACCAAAGCAACAGGCGGTGCAATCGGTCGTTGACTGTGATACCATTGTAGTTTGAGTGTAACAGTTGCAAGGCGAACCTATACTTGGTTAGAAGAAAGTGGAGCTTGGACAGGCACAATATAGTAGCAAGGAATAGCAAAATTCGCAACTGAATAGCAAAGCTGAATAAGTATCCTAAGTACTTGTCTTAGTTGCTGGCCTACTCACGTTCCAACTACCAGATGTATGAGGTGATGTGAACAGCAGGAATAAGATTAGGAACAAGGCAGAAATCAGCACATGCAAACACAGCTCAAATGGCGCTCTCTATGTGCTCCTCTAGATATTGTTCTTCTTTTGCCCCTCTTTTTCTCTATTTTTGGGCTGTCGTTGGTTTTTTGGGATTCTTTGACTTTTTATTTTTATTTTTTTGATATTTTTTATTCACTTAGGAGCACAAAAGAAGTAACCATAGAAAATATGAGCTTAAACAAGTGAAAGGCGTGGCCTGTGGAATTTTTAGAAGACGTGCTCAAAATCGACAAAAAGCTTGTGACCACGAAAAGAGGATCTTGTGACCAGTTTTTGATCAAAATAAAAATCTCTGACCCCGATAAAGTAGGAGATAGATGGATACAAAAAAATTTTCTCATCGATTTTGATATATGAAACATCGAAATCCGAGTTCATATGCGAAAACTAGACCAGTTTTACAAACTGACTCCGAATTAGAGGACAAAACGGGAACAATACGCACAAAATTGGTCACGGCAGCAAGGATTTGATGGAAATAGTAAAGACAAATATAACAAATTAGTTGGTGTGGACTAGGGTTTGATGGATATAAAGGAAACACAGCAAGACTTGAAGGTGTTCACGGATTATGATGAAAAACAAAGGAAAAAAACATAAACTGGACTAAAAACGATCTAAAACCAGCAACCAGAGCTTGACCTAGGGCACAAACTCAACCACGCAACACAGAGACGAAATTGCACGGCACAACGAGGCTATAGGACAGGGAATATATGGCAGTGTATATTTTTTTGGCTTTTGTGGACTATAGGTAATGCAAAAACAGTAACAATCTAAAGGAAAAAACAAAGTTATACCTAACGGGCAACAAGGTCTCTGATACCACTTGATATGGACTAGGCCCATTCTTCTGAAAGGTATGATAACATTGATTGGTGGAGACTCGACGTTCATGATCTAGGCTTCGAACCAAGACTGATTCGGACCCCGGCAACCGTAACACCACTGCTCCGTTGGTTATCAACCATGCGAATGCGATTGACCTCGCCGAGAAGGCTTTCCTACAAGTGAATCGAGAACACAAGCAAGAATGGGATGAACGCAATCTGAAATTGAAAATAAATATGAGGCTTATGATAATGAGAAGGAGTTCAAGTCTTTATTCGAAAGGACTAATCGTCACAGGCGAACAAGATCAAGAACTAGGGCTCTGGTTCACAGCAAGCAACCTTGGCGGCACAGTTGCAGCAAAACGATGTCTGTTTCACGAGGAAATCAAGAACTAAACAAAACCCAAACTCTAAGGAGAGTGACGGCTGCTATTTATAGAGTCTTAGACGTCATCCCCCTAGACGCGCCCCCTAATGGGCCCAAACACGATACACGGTCCAACGGACCAAAAGATGATGTCGCAGCACCCTGGCAGATTCTGGATGCTAACTTGTTTTGATGATTCCCATTGCTTCCAAAGGTTTTTTTGATGTAAGACCACTTGGATTGGCTTCTTTATCAAATTAGCTTTCCAACCATATGTGGATCGTCAAAAACAGAGTCCAAATGCGTCCTGGGTGACCAGTTTAATGCAGACTAGTCCTAAAACCCGAGATGGGCTCCAACTTCAGTTGGACTGGGCCTCCACCATGAAAAAGATGAATTGGACGCCCATGCTGGACCTCCTCCTCTCCTTGGCTTGTAATTGGATAAGGTGGTTCTATGCATCAAGTGTTTCCAACCAACTCTTATAACCTAATACATCAAACATAAAGGACTTAAGTAGTATTTTGTAAAACAATGGGAGACTTAGAATGCTCTGGGTCTGCCGTTGAGGAAAGAGGTGGGTCAGTGATCTAGGCACTCAGGGAGCTCTTCGGGAGTCTGCTCCTCTTCTCCTAAAGCTGTGGCTTGAGGAGTCTCCTGCTGGTCCCCTTTCTCTTCTTTATTGAATTCCAGCAACGTTATCTCCTCGATTGATCCTATATGCATGAGCATGGAATAAGATATCACGAATGCTTGTATGATGACACGTGTAATATGATAAAACATGATGAATACATCTTCATAAGTATTTTCAATAGCATGGTATTAAGGTACTAACAAGTGCGTCATATTCTACAGAGTAGGTGTATATCTCTTCTCTATTACTTAAGCAAACACTTCTGCAATTTATTTTCTGAACTACAAAACAACAGCTACTTGTTTTAACCATAACTGGAGTTATACACATTGAAATGATATGGTTGGGGACATTCTAGAAAGCTTATGAAACTCTACAACTTTATTTTAATACCGTTAATGTGATTCAACAGTTATCTAGGTCAAACAATTTAGTTATTCAAATCTATCCAGAGAGCAAACAATTAGGACAACAAACTTCTAACAGCCAAACCTCTTAAACCCTAAGGCCTACAAGGTAGATCAGTAAGTTATATACAACTTTATTATTAACAAGTTTTACATAAAAGACCATTATCAACATGAAATTATCCACTCAACCAAAACTATACTTACAGCCATCTATTTGAATTATAAAGCAATAATTAATTAGTTACATACAACCAATTGTTTCTAAGCCTTATTATTAACATCAACAGTTCACATGTACCACAAGAACCATAGAAAATATCTTGGTCAAGCACAATTTATTTATTTAAATGCCTTTATTAATTTAATTAGATAATTAGGGGAAATAACAAACATACACCAAATGTGCACAATAAATTCTCATAAAATTATAGTAGCTTCCAAGTGCTCACAATAGACTACTATAAACTTTTCATACCATTTGGACATGTATAACATCCACTACAAAAATGACAAGCTAGCAAGGTTTATTTTAGTGAAAATATTTAACCCTATAGAAATGTGTCAAACAACATATTCTATATTTTTCTTAGCTTCCTACTAGTGCCATAATATTGTACAAAATTTTTTATGGCAATATGTTACTTATTTTTATCCCTATAATTTTCCTCAGAAAACACCATTTATTAATAGATAAATATAAAGACCCTATTTAAATCAAGTTTACTGCAAGTTTACCATTTTTCCTAGCTAGAGCATATCAACACAAGACCAGAAAAATTGGAATAACAATTTTATCACATCCCTAGCTCAAGTTACACATTTTACAAAATTGTAAATGTTCAAAAAGCACTTATCTGTCTATATTTTATTCACCAATAACCCCTCCGCTCGCTTGCGCAGGGAGCGTGCCATGGCCGACTTTATCCCCACAGCGTTAACCGGCAGTTATCGGTGTTTCGAACAAACACCGGCTAGTAAATTTATAATTGTTGCGCGTTTGGCCCAGATGGTGCACTAAAGGACACAAGGTTTATACTGGTTCGGGCTGAATGTCCCTACATCCAGTCTACTGTTGCTCGTGTTATTAGTACCGAAAAAGGTTCATAGTAGGGGGTACAAACGGTCGAGAGAGGAATAGGTCCCAAGTCTCTGATGGAATGGTCGAAAGGATGCCAATAGCTCGGTTGCTGCTTGGCTATGTGTTATGTTGAATTGATCCATCAAAAGTTGGTCCCTTTAGTGGGGTGCCCTGCCCTCCCTTTTATAGACCAAGGGGGAGCAGGGGTTACAAATGGGAGAAAGAGGAAAAAACCAAAGATGGAGAAGGTCCTTCGGGGGAGCCGGGTCTTCCTTTTCCCATGTGCCTGCCCTGCTAATATGGCCGACCATCTCAGGGATGGCATGTTTACTGATCCTTATGGGGCCATGCCCTGGCTTCTGTCAGCAAGTGGGTGCATCCCATCCTACGTTGGCGGAGGGTGCGGCGTGTTAGAGGGCCAAGCTGTGACCCTTTAGGGAGTAGACGGGAAAGTGACCCTACGTTCGTCACTGTAGGTGATGTGAATTCTATCTTGGATCGTAGTGGTTGTTGTATGTTTGTGTTAGTATCCGCATCCGAGGACTGATGGCGGCGCCTACAACACTGTGGGATAAAAGTCAGTGCCTACAACACTGTTCGGGCACTGTTAGGTCGGAATGGGCTTAAAGTGCCTGTCCCATCGTGTCCTGGCGGTGCCTTCCTGTAGGCATACAGGGCATGGCCCTCGATACTGCGGTTGACTCGAATGTCCTGTCGTGCCCTATGCTCGTCTTTATGAAGGATCAGGGTGCAGTCGTCGGGCGAGGCGGAGTCTAGACCTCGGGCATCGGGCGAGGCGGAGTCTAGCCCTTAACCATCGGGTGAGGCGGAGTCAGCCCTTAGACGTCGGGCGAGGCGGAGCTCGCCCCTAGCCATCGGGCGAGATGGAGCCTAGCCCTTAGGGGTCGGGCGAGGCGGAGCCAGCCCTCGGTGGTCGGGCAAGGCGAAACCAATCTTCTGTCATTCGGGCAAGAAGCGCAGTAGTGTTCTCGTCTGACCGGAAGTGTCAACGTTCGATGGTTATTAGTTCCACCTCGTTGGGTACCCCGGTATTAGGTCCCCGACAACAATGTATCCCATCCATGCCATCTCCACTTCCGGTGCACTGCGCCCCATCTCCGTTCGCCACTATAAGATGTCATTGGTCCTTGCTCTTCTTCTTCATTCCCATCCCTCTCGAATTCGAAGCAGAGGTACGAGATCCATTCGTCATTGTGGAACTAAGTTCGTCTGACAGAGGCGATGGTGTAATCTGAGAAGAAGGGATCTGATTTTCGAAGAAGTTCAAGTCTACCCTTGGTTAGTTTGGTCTTAGGGTTCACGATTTTTGACTTCTCAGTCTCCTGTTTCTGGATCTGTTGGTCATACGTCATGTTTTGGATAATCATTATCTCGTTGTTTCTCCATTGTCCTCGTCTATCCCGACTTCTGGAGTAAGCCTTGGTTGTAGTATGTTGCTCTTAACCATGTAACTTTAAATCCTAGTGTAATTTAGTGTCCGACGTCGTGTAATCTTTCGTGTAATTGCAGAAGACAACGGTGGTCGGCACCATTTCTTTGAGTTTCAGTTGAGAGACTTGAGAGTTGAGACTCCATAGGCGCAGCTCGCAGATCGTGAAGGGATCAGTTTTGAAATGCCACGGCCCGCGGGCCACGGCCACCTCTCCTACCTGTCATCAGTGGCTTAGATATAAATGCAGCTCCGAATATTTTTTTCCTTTTCGAATTTCAAGACAATAAAAAAAGAAAAGAAAAGAGTTTCTTTTTTTTCACGACCCTGCGAAGCATGGTTTTTATTAATAAATAAGCGAGGAAAAAGAAGAAAAGAGTTTATCGTAGACGTATATGTATGTGCCATAACTGATGCAAAATCATCATTGCCAGCTTTAGTTTTCCTTTTGCCAACGGCAAAGGACTCGAGACGACTGATCGAGATGATCCTGTCGTTACCATCAGGGATGAAAACGGATCGAATACGGACGGATATCACCGATATCATATTTATTTTCATATTTCTGTCCGGATTCAGATTCGAATACGGATAGTGTCAACTATGTCGGATAGGATACGATTGGATATCGATATCATAAATATGCGATTTGAGTATTCGGATACGGATACGGTATCGGATATTGGATATCCGGACTCGGATACGGATAGATCTCAACCCCTCTAAACGGATTCGGTTTCGAATACGGTCGGAAAATATCCGTACCGTTTTCATCCCTAGTTACCACACTCACTTTTGAAAAAGCAAATGATGCGAGACTTGGACTTACCTAATTGGGTGCTTTGACTTGAATATTTATGCACCCGTAAATGTAATACACCTGTATTTTTTTTGTGCACAAAATGAAAACCTTGGAATGCATATGATGTTTATAATTCTGGAAAAGAGTAAAATTTACAAGCGCTCTTCAAAGTTGTCTGGAGCTGTCTTTTAGGTCCCTAAATACATCTAGATCCCTAAAGTTCGAAGATACATTTTGGCTCTCTGAAACTGTAACGGGTCTCATCCAAATTTTACGGGTGTTTACCCGACCCACTATCCTACGTGGTATGGAACTAACAGATGGTGTTCACGTGTCACTGACAACACTCCACTTTAGAAAAATCATATATTTTCGTAAGAACTTGGATGAAGATAGTTTTTATATGAAAAAAATGTAGCTCTTGATGAGATCTATAACTATCTAGTTTTGAGTTTTTTCATTTGAGATCGTTAAGACCCTAAAAATAATATAAGATTTCAGCAGCATATTAATTGCGTACCGGGACTTGTCACCTTAGAAAAATTATATCTTTGTTGTACGATATCGGATAAAGATACTTTGTATTTAAGAATTGTAGTTGTCAATTAAATCTACTAATTTCTAGTTTTGAATTTTATCATTTGAGATTGTTAAGATGCTCAAAAAAATAATTATAAAATTTCAACAGTATATTAATCGCACCAGGGCTTTGTCGCCTGAAAAAGTCAGTCTTTCTTATATAGTATCGGATAAAGATACTTTGTATACGAAAGTTGTAGCGCTCAATAAGACCTACAACTTTCTAGTGTAGTTTTTATTTAAAGTTGTTTAGATTTTTTTAAAAAAATTGATATAAAACACGATTAATATGTTGCTAAAACTTTATATTATTCTTTAGAGCCTCTTCACGATCTCAAATGACAAAACTCAAACTAGGAATTTATCAAGATCTATAATTTATATACATAAAGTGTCTTTACCTAACACCATACAACAAAGATATGATTTTTTTAAGGTGACAAGATCTGGTACACAATTAATATATTGCTGAAACTTAACATTATCTTTGTGAGCATCTTATAACGACCTCAAATGACAAAACTCAAATTAGTGTATCTCTTTTGAGAGCTACAATTCATATACAAAGTATCTTTATCTAACATCATACGAGAAAGATATGATTTTTTGAGCGACAAACCCTGGTATGCGATAAGATATGATTTTTCTACGCGACAGGTTTTACTTTATAAATAAGAGATTTAGATTCCTTAATCCTTAGTGCCTGACACTCTCAAATTTGTAATTTGCTTATCCTTTTAGACTAACTTCATTAGATATCCTATATCTAATAAAACTTTAAATATAAAAATATATCAGTTTCATCGACTTTTCTATTATATTTTCTTTTTCAGAGTATGCGTGATAAACCATAGCAACTTGGGCTCGGCGAGGTGTGCTTACATAAGCAGCACAATCTTCTATTACATTTTCTTTTCTACGTTTTTGAGAGATCTTCTAAATTTCCTACTAGATAGATATATAATAATAAGATGAGACAACAATACTCTCCGTGGGTCTTTTTTTTTTGGAAACAAAGCCCCTCCCCGTCGTTTCCGTAGTCCCTGTCCGCGAGCCGTGCTTACTGGCCTGCTGTCCGCCACCGTCGCCGTTGCGCCCCCGTCCGCCCACAATCACGCCGCCATCCGCGACAGAAGGCGTGCCCCAGTCCGCCCGCCACTAAGCCGCCGCCGCGCCCCCGTCCATCCACCACCACGCCGCCATCCGCGACAACCAAAGCCGGGCCCGGTGAGATTGACAGAAAAGCCCACCTCGTTGTACCAAGCCGGCAGAGAGCCCCTAGAAAAAACATAGTAGGATGCTGCGGCGCCTCATCGGCGGAGCGGCCGCCATGCGTTTGCGGATGCCGGCGGCGTTCCGTCGGCTGCTTCACAACGGCGGAGGAGGTGGTGGATGTAGCTCGGGGGAGCCGGAGAGCGTGGCGTACCGCATGTCGATGCTGCGGCGCCCCTCTTCCGTCAGGAAGAAGGGGCTCACCTGGAACTCGTGCAGCCTCATCGGTCGCCTCGACGCACCGGTGAGGCCGTTCGACGGTAGCTCCGATGAAGACCCCAGGGCGTACACCTTCCTCTGCGTCACCCCCTCGTCGCCCGCGCCCTCCTCGAGCTCGTCCAAGTTAACGTTGAGTCCCTCGCTCCCGGCCCCCCAGCCAATGCTCGTGTTATTTCCTTTCTCACTTGCTGCAGAGTTTTTTTTTCAATTTCTCCTAGAAATTGGATGCATTCTCATGTCCTTTTCTGTAGTACATATGATGTGGATTTTGCTTTGCAATATGTTGTTCCCCTATTTGCTCCGGCGCAAGTATGGTTTAACCACTATGTGGATTTAATATGCTTCAGTTAAAATATTAATCCCTTCCTTTTGTCCTAGTGAGTAGAAGAAATAAGTTAATGCATATATTTATCTTGTGTAAAACTTGGTGTTTTAAGCCCTATGAGAAACAAAGGGCATACGAGCATAACACAATTGAGCACAGTTCTAACAAAATCAGTAGGAACTTTCTGTTATGCCATTTACTCCATCCTGGTAATAACCCATCTTCCCTGCTTCAGTGGAGCAAACATTTAGCTCAAGGTCTGCCATCTTGGTATAAAGTAATTTGGTGCATCATGAATAGCTTGGGGCATTTCGCACCAAACAAAGTCAAAGTCATACTTCCAAATCGTTACGCATCCAAATTTGGAAGCCTTATGTTTGACTAAGGCTAAATCTTCTCATGTTTAGTGTGCAAGAATCAACTTGGATTGTTCATTTCAAAATTTGGCTTTAATGGAATGCTATGAATGTTGCTGAACAAAAATGGTTTTAGTTTGTTGGGTTGCTAATATGACTATCACAATGAATACACTGAAATAAGAAAAGCCAATCTACCATCCAAATAGAGAATGTATCCATCAAGCAAAGAAAGCACTATTTTCCAGAAAATAGCATAAGTAAACTCATTTTCATGATACCCAGGAACAAATCAGGAGCTGCTCCACAATGTATGCCTGATTTAACAATAGTTTTTTTCCTTTTGGTTTTCCTACAACCAGCTAAGGTAGTGTTTAGTTCCCAAAATTTTGCAAAATTTTTCAAGATTCCCCGTCACATCGAATCTTTGGACGCATGCATGAAGCATTAAATATAAATAAAAAATAAAACTAATTACACAGTTTAGACGAAATTCACGAGACGAATCTTTTAAGCCTAATTAGACTATGATTGGACACTAATTGTCAAATAACAACGAAAAGTGCTACAGTGCCATTTCGCCAAAAATTCCGCCAACTAAACAAGGCCTAACTACATATGTTCTTGTTCAACTGTTATTATGATTTGGACTGAATGAAAGTTAGGTTGTATAACTATGCTTACAGTACGAAGAACTTAAGCAAGGTTATCCAACAATAGATTTATTTATATGTTCTTGTTCAAGTAACTTTATTGTGGTTTTGGTTAAATGAAACTGAGATTCTATCGGTATGCTTCCGATATAAAAAACTTGAACAGAGTGACACTGCAGTTGAACGGTGAGCTGGCAAATGTTAGCCTAAAGCATCTGAAGCGCAATTACCTTGTTTATGTATCTGGTCGTCTGGGCTCTTATCATAAAGTCAGTCCAAGTGGTGAACGGTATATTTTCTATAAGGTCCGATAGCTGTAACTATGTTTATTATTTTCTTTACCATTCTGAATATATGCTTGTCTCTTAAAAAGCAACTGTACAATTAGTGGCTCCGTAAGTCCGTAGTAGTACCACCTACCCATGTGTTGTGTCAGTAGATCTTGTGTCTTGTAAATTGTAATATACGTCTAACTGATGCACCCTTTGATGGTGAGATGTGGACATGTGATCATTGTTAGAAGGAATAAAGCTCACACTATTCCTGGGGGCAACTGCCAAACATGTACATGAGTTGGGCATATATGCATCTAAGCCCTTATACAAAGAGGAAAATATGCTATACACCATATATATCTAACACCCCCCCTCAAACTCAGGGTGAATCACAAACACTGAGTTTGGAGAGAAAGAAACGATGTTGAACTCGCGTCTGCGACTTGGTGAAGAAATCAGCCACCTGGAGCTCAGAGGGCACATAGCGAAGAGCAATGACATCATCCTGCACTTGAGCCTGAGTGTAATATGCATCAACTCCAATATGCTTGGTGAGCTCATGCTTCACAGGATCACGAGCTATATTGATAGCACTGGTACTGTCAGACAGAAGAGGAGTGGGCATAGAAATTGAAACACCGAAATCCTCAAGTAACCATCGAAGCCAAGTAACCTCTGCTGTCGCAAGAGCTATAGCTCGCAACTCGGCCTCTGCACTCGAACGAGAGACCGCGGTCTGCTTCTTTGTCTTCCAAGCAATGAGAGAGCCACCAAGAAAAATACAATAGGCAGAAAGAGAGTGACGATCAGAGTCACTAGCCCAAGTAGCATTAGAGTAGACTTGGAGTTGAAAAGAGCCAGAATGCGGGAAGAACAGACGACGAGTAATGGTCCCACGAAGATAACGCAAGACACGAAGGAGATGACTATAATGGACATGGGTGGGAGAAGAAACAAATTGACTAAGAATGTGCACAGCATATGAGATATCAGGACGGGTCATAGCTAGATAGACAAGACTCCCAACAATATGACGATACCGAGTGGGATCGGTGAGAGGTTTACCATCAGTAGCACGGAGCTGAAGATTAAGCTCGATGGGAGTCTCAACAGTGTGATGATCAGTGAGGCAAGAGCGAGCAAGAAGATCCTGAATGTATTTTTCTTGGGATAAGTAAATGCCATCAGAGGTGGAAGAGACCTCAATCCCAAGGAAATAACGAAGAGGACCAAGATCAGACATAAGAAACTGCTCGCTGAGGCGTGCCTTGACAAAGGCAATATACTCAGAATCATCACCAGTGATAATCATATCATCAACATAAAGAAGAAGAAGAGTGCGACCACGAGGGGATGTGTGAATAAACAAGGCAGGGTCATGATTGCTTGGAGAAAAACCAGCCGCAATGATCACAGAGGCAAAGCGTTGAAACCAAGCACGAGGAGCTTGTTTCAGACCATAAAGAGAGCGACGAAGACGACAAACCATGCCCTCAGGAACAAGATACCCAGGAGGTGGTCGCATGTAGACCTCCTCACGGAGTTCACCATTAAGGAAGGCATTTTTTACATCAAGTTGAGAAATGGACCAAGCACGAACAGAGGCCACAGCAAGGAGAGTGCGAACAGTGGTCATGTGAGCCACAGGAGCAAATGTCTCATCATAATCACGACCATACTCTTGCTGAAAACCACGAGCAACAAGACGAGCCTTATAACGCTCGAGAGAGCCATCAGAGCGAGTCTTGATCTTATAAACCCACTTGCACGTGATGGGACGGGCATGAGAAGGAAGAGGGACAAAGTCCCAAGTGCTAGTGCGCTCAAGAGCAGCAATCTCCTCAGCCATGGCTAGTTGCCATTCAGGATGACAAATGGCATCATGGTATGTGGCCGGCTTAGAAAAGACAGTGCCAGCAAAACCATACCTATCAAGAGGCTTCAGCGAGCTACGATCGCAAAGATTATAATGAGAGGAGGGCTGAGATAAAGAATCGTCAACCGAAGATGGCTCAGCAGGAGAGGAGACATCAGAAGGCAACTCAACAGGAGGCAAGGAATCCAGGAGCCGACGATTGTAGGTGTGAATCACGGGAGGTTTGGAATCATAAATGGACGGAGGAGCATGTGAAGACGACTCAGAGGGCAGCGGAGGAGAAGGTGGAGGAGGTGAAGATGGTTTAGGAGGTGGAGATGGTGACGGAGGAAGAAGCACAGTGGAGATAGGTGTATCAGGAAAAGTCAAGAAGGACAGAGGCTCAACAATGGCCTGAGGAGAAACATCAGAGGAGGGCCGAGGATAGAAGGAACGAGACTCATCAAAAGTAACATCCCGAGAGATCCGCATACGACGAGCAGTTGGGTCCCAACAGCGATAGCCCTTGTGCTCAGCACTATAGCCTAAGAAAACACACTCAACAGATTGATGTGTGAGTTTAGTGCGTTCACAAGGAGCAAGAAGAACATAGCACAAACATCCAAAAAGGCGAAGACTAGAGTAATCAGGTGGATGTCCAAAAAGGCGCTCATATGGGATGCCACCTTTAAGAGCAGATGAGGGTTGAATGTTGGTTAAATAGCTGGCAGTGGAGATTGCTTCAGCCCAGAAATGAGGTGGGACCGAGGAAGCAATCATAAGAGCACGAGCAGTTTCAAGAAGGTGACGATGCTTACGCTCAGCAACACCATTCTGAGTGTGCGCACCAAGACAAGAAAATTATGAGAGAGTCCCTTGCTCAGAAAGAAATTGGTGAAGAGCACCCGAAAGATATTCCCCAGCAGAGTCAGCCCGAAAAACACGAATAGGAGCATCAAAATGAGTGCGAATCATCCGAGCAAAAGTTTTATATATGGATAACACCTCATTACGATGTTTCATGAAATACACCCATGTGAAGCGAGAGAAATCATCGATAAATATGACATAATATTGATGACCCCCTTTTGAAACAAAAGGTGCAGGACCCCATACATCTGAATGAACAAGATCAAAAGGACGCTGTGACACAGACCCACTAGAGGGATATGGAAGCTGGATCTGTTTGCCAAGCTTACAGCCCTAACACTGATCTAAAGAAACATCACCAGAGACATTTCCTAGAACACCACGATGGACAAGAGTGGATAAGTGGGAACCACATAGATGTCCCAGGCGATTATGCCACTGAGCAAAAGAGGAAGAAGCCGATGCAGGAGAAGCAGAGCTCACAAGACCGGCAGAGGCAGTGGAAGGAAGACGAAGCCAATCGAGTTCCCAGAGATGCGGAGAATCACGGCGGCGAGGGCTAATACCAACTAGGAGACCCGTGCTGAGATCCTATACACAGCAAGTGTTAGAATCAAAAATAACACGACAACCATGATTAGTGAGCTGGCCAGCAGAAATAAGTTGCATGGTCAAATCAGGAACATAAGATACATTAGGAACATGAAATGAAGAAGAGGAAAGAGTGCCCCGACCAACAACCGAAAGAGATGAGCCATCAGCAGTCTGAACAGTGAGAGGAATGGAAGGAGAGCAAATAGAAGAAAGAGAAGTACTATCAGGTGTCATATGAAAAGAAGCACCAGAATCAAGAATCCATGGCAAGATACCTAAAGTGGATGGTGGTCTCTCAATAAAAGACTGAGAAGTAGCAGCACAGAGTACTGGGGCAGGAGTGACAGAACCAGCAGCTCCAGTAGTGACAGAACCAGAGGCTCCAGTAGGTGGAGGAATAGGTGGAGGAACAGCAAGACGACGAAGTAACATGAGTATCTCCTGCTGTGCATCAGGATGCTGAGACTGAGCATGTGAGGAACGCCCACCTCGGCGAGACTGAGACTAAGCCTGCCTCTTCTTGTAACAATGATCATCATCATGTCCATCTCTGCCATAGTGCTTACAATGAAGGCCACCTGAGTTGCGAGTCCCCGAGCCACCAGAGGCTGCTGAAGTAGGCACTTTGGGAGGAGAACCAAGAATTCCAGACCGAGCAGCCAGGACTGAGGAGGACGTCGACTGAAGTAGACCAGTAGAACGAAGGCGAGTCTCCTCATTACGAACAACAGCAAGAGCCTCCATCAAAGACACGCACGGCTCACGAGCAAGTAATTGAGCACGAAGGGGCTCAAACTCAGCACGCAGACGAGTCAGGAAGTCATAGGTGCGACGAAGCTCGAGGTGGCTCTGTTGCTTCCTGCAGGAGTCACAAGTGTCCGGGGACAACTGGGGACTAAGAGTGTCAAGCTCACGCCATATTGTAGATAGCTGTCGAAAGAAATCCTCAACTGAACTGTCACCCTGCTGCAACAGTTGTTCTTGACGTAGGGCGGCAATATAAGTGGACTGGCCAGAGGGCTCATAGCGCTGACGAAGAACAGCCCACATCTGAGCAGCATGATCAAGCCGAATAACCTCTCCTGACAGATGCTTTTCCATACTAACAACAAGAACAGCCCCAGCACGAGCATCTTCATCCAACCAAGTCCGATAAGCCCAAAAATGAGACATGTAAGATGCCATATCATCATCATAAGCTTCGCGCAACTTCTTTTGTTCCTCTTCATAATTTTCTGGAGGAATCATCGGCTGCACTGGACGATCAGGCAATGCTGGACAAGGTAGCTCACCACTAAGAAACTCCCAGAGTCGGAGACCACGCATATGCCACCGCATATGTGGAACCCAGTCATGATAATTGGTGCCATCAAAAATCACTGGACAACGCGGGATTTGCGCGCCTCCAGAGGGAGGAACAGGAGGAGATGCCATCTTTCTTTCTCCAGAAAAGCAGAAAAACAGCAGCAGCCGAACGGACGGCAGAGCAGAGCAGAGCAGCAGAGGTGGATTTAGCAGAGCAGAGCAGCAGAGCAGAGCAGAAGGAGGCGAATGCGAAGCCGACGCGGATGCCGGTGGCCAGGTAGCGCTGGTGGTTCCCAGAGAGCGTGCCCGGGACGTGGATGGGCTCGTCGCAGTCCCGGCAGAAGAGTGCCCGGTCCTCCACGCAGAAGATGAACGCCGCTTTCTCCTGGCAGACGTCGTAGCGCGGGAGCCTGGCGGAGAGCGCCTCGAGCGGGAGGCGCTGGTGCTTGCTGGCGAGCTTGTTGGCGGCGTGGATCTCGACGTCGCAGCGCGCGCAGCACAGCTTCGTCGGCGCAGCACACCACCGTGGCAGCCGCGCCCTCGCACGCGTCGAGCAGAGCAGAGCAGAACAACAGAGGATGCGAGAGGGGCGCGAGCTGCGCGGGAGATGAGCGCGCGCAGGAGGAGAATCAAGCGCGCGCGCGGAAAGAGCGGAGCAAGGGCGCGCGCGGGTACGGAGGAAGTTCGACGGCGGGGCCGCGCCGGCCGCAGAAGGCGTGCGATGGCGGGACCGCGCCCGGCCGCGGAGAGTGCGCGACGGCGGGGCCACGCCCAGCTACGGAGTGTGCAACGGGAAGAGCACGCGAGGGAGAGAGCCGACGGGCGACGGAGCTCCAGGCAAGCGCAACGGGAAGAGCGCGCGAGGGAGCGAGGTAAACCCTAGACCCTAGGCTCTGGTACCATGTTAGAAGAAGCTCACACTATTCCTGGGGGCAACTGCCCAAACATGTACATGAGTTGGGCATATATGCATCTAAGCCCTTATACAAAGAGGAAAATATGCTATACACCATATATATCTAACAATCATATATACATTTAGTACTGATGCAACCTTTGATCAGACGTGGGCTTGTGTTCATATAAATTCCTACCTTTGGTATATAAATTCATCTATTCAATGTCTTAATACCGCAATGTTGTAGACAGTGTGTTTTTTTTCCAATCGGATATTAGTGAACATAAATATGTGCACGATATTTACTTATTCAATTTTGCTTTGTGATAGTATTAGTTTTGTTAATTTTTTTCAGTGCACTATCGCTTTCATACATTTTTAATTGGGAACCCATCATGTTACAGATTTATGTTAGTGAACTGAATTATGTTCTTGATCAAAATAAGCCTCAGAATGACGCAGACTCAACAAGTCCACCGTCAATGCCATCTGTCACCCGTAAGTTTTGCCCATTTACTTGTACAATTTTGCAATTGTAGCTATTCGTCTCTTATTAGCCCCCTTTGTTTACATTGTCAGCTCAAATGCAAAAAGAGAATGAGTGTATAGGCCGGCTTCGCTTGTGGCAGGTCTTCTTTGCCAACCCTTATGAATGGTGGGACAACCGACAATCCAAACCATGCATGGCCCACCTACCCTGATTTCAAGCACAAGGACACTCGTGAGAAAATATGGCTTCGTCCAGACGACCCTCCCTGGGTACGAAAGCAGCTTGAATTACATGACCTGGAAGTAGCAGAGAATGGTCACAGGGGTAACAGTCGACTGTTAAAAAGTCAAAATTGGAAAGCCCAAGATTTTGACTACTCTGATGATGTACAGCATTGTGCGGAAGCATGAATAGGACACATGACATTGTCTGCCGAGAATGAAGAATTCACCTGGCCATTTGGGTGGGTGGGGATGCGCTTTTTCTTTGTCCAGTGATCTTACTCAATTGTATAGATGGTATGCTTGGTAGGATGTGAATATGTTTTGACTTTGCTAATTATTGGGACTGCAAGGTTATTGTGTACTTTGTAATTTTATTTATGCGTATGGCAAGGTGCAGATGTGAGGGGACATCGACATTTTAGCGAGGCCCTATCAATTAAAATAAGCGATATTGTCAACTCACAAAAGGCATGTATGTATTCTTAGAATTGCTTTCAATTTTTCCTCTCATGAGTCTGTTTTGCAGCGCTAGCGTGTTTGGTTTGCGTCGCCGTATGATCCGGAATGATCCGATCCAAAAACCAAAGCTAGCCGTGCCGTTTGGTGTGCCTCATCAGACGGAGATCCGATCCAAAAACCAAAGCTAGCCGTGCCGTTTGGTCTGCCTCATCAAACGGATCCATTCGTCACCGACACCGACTAATCCATGCGCAAGTCATTTCCTGTGACCATCCGGCTCCTCAGAAACCATTTCCTGTGATCATCCGGCTCCTCAGAAATCAGCGGACGACCATATTCTTCGTGTGTCCGATCCTAGCCAAGCTGAACCCACGAGAGATCAACTCATTCCGCATGATACGGTTCCTTGAACCAAACAAGCTCATCCAGTCGTGCAGGAAACAAGATATCCTGGGTGGGATAACATCCTGTGCGAGATGTGTGATCAGCAGGTTTTAGCATTTCAGGATGAAACTTAAGTCAGAACCCCTGACCTATTCTGAGCTCCTGGGAACTGTTCTTCCATGCCAATTATCTTTGATCAGCAATCTGTTCTCAGTATTTCCCCTTTTTCACGAAGGAGCCCAAGAACTTTACAATGCAAGAATAGTAAAGTAAAAATTGAGACATACACTGACGCAGCAGTGCAGACCTTTTTCATGGCAACTTGATTTTGTTGCAGGCCTGCAAAGTCATGAACTACATCTACCAGTGCAGTTCCACTGCTTCAGCGTCCAGCAACTTAGCGTAAGGTAAGGCTGCTCAGCCAACCATGTTTATAATGGTGGACCTCCATTGGAAGAAATGCCTACCTACCAAACATGATAACTTGATAAGAGAAAAACAATACAAGTGCCCTTCGTAAACGTATAACTTCCTATAAATGGTGTGGTCTTTGGATTCCTCATATTAGAATAGTATCATTGGATTTATATCATGAAAAAAATGCAACTTGTAATTTAACAAATTTTTTTACTATTATTACCATATATAGAGTGTTCGTTTAACCTGTCCACTGGAGACCTGTCAATGTCGAAGACATCAGACTTACTAACAGAGTATAAAAGAATGTCTTCTTTTGGACTCACTTTATAATTGTATGAAGTACATTCTACTTACACAGCAAAAGGAAAAAAAAAACTGCTGGTATTATCTGTAGAGCCAATGGAAGATTAAAGCAATAATTGTATCAGCATGAACAAAATGTTATGATCATAGGTTGTAATATGTTTGCTGGGTCTCTGTATTGTCTGAGGATTGCTGGTTCTCTTTGTCAAAATGGCGAGTGAACACCTAGAAAAATGGTGAATGAACGCCTAGAGGATTGCCGGATCTTTATATCTCTTGAAAAGATCCTCAATGCCGTCAAGAACTTCTTGTGGTAGAGGCCGTGGAGTGCTGGTAAACGCGTCAATGTTCTCCTTCAACTGGTCCATGGTGATTGCTCCAATGATGGAGCTAGCAGTGAATGGACGGTCACGCACAAAGCCAAGGGCAAGCTGGACTGGAGTTAGCCCATGCTTCTTGGCAAGCTTTACATATTCTAATGTTGCTTCCTGCCATAAAAAATAATCAAAGTAAAGTAGAATGCATACGAACACAACAGTCAGGGCAAAAACAAATTTGTTATAGTATATATCATACTTTAGCCAAAGAAGCATTGTAGCGTGCCATGTATCCAGGGAAGAGATTTAGCCTACTCTTTGAGATGTCAGTGTTAACATCAAGATACTTCCCAGTGAGAACCCCACTAGCCAATGGGGAGTAGGCAAGCAGTCCAACATTGCAGTTATTTGGGTGGCAAACTTCAACAAGATCAACTGTGATGAAACAAAATATGGTTAAAAGTCAGTTGTTGGTTGCACTCGGTATAGACAAGAGAGGCTGCAAATCACATTATACGAAAAGCATGAAGCAAAAAATATGTTACCAAACAAATCACTACCCAATAGCACAAAATCTATATTTCCTCTTTTCAGCAACACCTCATAATAAGAAGAAAAATGACACTACCCCAGCTAGTTTATACTCCAGTTTCTATTAAATACATTGTCACCCATTACCACAAACCTTCATTTCCATTTTTAGCAACACCTTGTATGGAGAAACTAGAAAATCTCATGAAACATATTAGCAAGAAAAGATGTATATCGGCAATTTAATATTTGTTTGTTAAGAGGAAACTGGCCTTTCTAATTCTATGAGAAATCAAAGGGAATTCTCAAAATACTGGTACAATTTCAGAAATGAGGGCATTACTAAGAGAGTTCCTATGAATGAAATGGATGGACTAAATCAATGTTTTCACCTTCAAAGTGGCATCTCACAAGTAGACTATAACTGTTCTGGATGCTCACGATCTTTGGAAGGCCTTGAGTCTTTGCAGCATGTACAAACTCCATTACTCCATATGAGGTCTCATTCGAAACACCGATATAGCGAACCTAAAGTAGAGATAACATTAGACAATGATTAACAACTTGATATTCTTGTTGATTGTCTTCTGAATGAGCTGTCAGCACTGAGACAAAAGTTTTAACTACTCGATGTGCCTCTACTTTCACAAGAGTTGCATGCTGATAAGCTACTTTTTTTCTGTAAAAAAATACTTACATGGCTGTTACCTGATGCATATTATGTAACATTTTAAAACAGATAGTACCAGCACATGTTGTAACTTGTAAACTGCATCCACATCAAGATCAGATATGTAACTATCGGAGATTCAATTCAGGGGAGAGGGGGAGAGGGATTGGCTGGACAAGGGCCCCAGCCGAGTAGCGAGCAGGGGGCACCCATGGTGGTCAGGTGGAGGCTGCTGATGCAATGGTAGAGGGGGAGGCCCTGTAAAGTGTAAACCAAAGGCAGAGGGGAAAATTCCCTCACGCTGCTTGACCATTCATTGATAACTCCCTCCATATATTAGAGGGGAAAGACCTGACCCCTAATACAACTCCTAATAGATTGATTCTTATGAATAGAATCCAATATTCCAATCTGATTGCAACTCGAAAAGTAAACCTAAACCTATGAGGCTATGACAGCTGGGCGATTCTTTAAATCCATTATTTCCTTAACCTGCCACTTTGGATTTTCCTTTCTTATGTTGGTAGGTCCTGCCGACCATGATAGCAACTGTGCAATGTTATATGTTTTCCCATGAAAAATGTTTATGTGTTACTATTTTGCTCATATAAGAATACTAATAATAGAAATCTCACCTTTCCTTCATCAATTAGCTCCTGGAAAGCCTTCAATTGTTCCTCAAAAGGGATGCTTGGCCTCCATTTGGTTGGATTATAACTAAATTCACCAAATAGTGCCACATATCTATCTGGCCTGGACACATGAAGAAAAACTTTGGAACCAGAAATGTTTATTTGATTCAGTTCAATTGCAAATAGATATATATCAATCTAACAGAAAAAGCTCCGATCCAAAAAGTTTACATGGGCAGTTAAAGAACTCACAGAACTGCATTCAAAGAAAGCTGGTGCAAAAGGCAAAAGAAACAACTACTTCAAACTGAACTGAAATAGTGAAATTTACTTGGTTAAGTCTCCCATATGTTGTAACCTATATTTTACAAGGAACACAGATGGAACTCCAAGAAGAGTTCAGTTAATATATCCATTCATATTTTCTCCCTATTAATCAGTGATATAAGAACCTGCTGAACCTTATATGAAGCATATAATAGAAAAGGCATATTGACTTTCCCGATCAATACATTCACCAGTTTCCTTAAAAAATTGATATAATTCTGTACAAGAAAAAAAATCCATACTGATGTTTAATGGAATGTTTACATGTATGTTGGTAAAATACTAAAAACAGAAAAGTGAACCTAAATATTGTTTTTGGCAGGCATACAGCCATACAGGTGAATCAAGCTAACACTGACCAGTGTATCTGAAGCAAATCAATGTAATCTGTAGACAAGCGTTTAAGGCTCTTTTCAACACTTTCTTTGATATTGGCAGCATCAACACGCACCACTTCTGCGTTGTCACGAAGAAATGCAGACCTCTCAGAATAACCAGCAACTTTGGTGGCCAAAATTATCTAAAATGCAAAGAAAAAAAAAAGGCAAGACCCATCTTACAGTCAGACATTAAACATGACATAGTGGGAAACTTAGGGATTGTGCATTAAAAGGACTGATAGGTGTTATTACTTATTAGTAAAAGCTATACTTCTAAACTTTAAACACTGGCATCAATTTGAGGGATGAAAGCAAGCATATTGTGTAAGAATCATTGCTCGTGCAGAAATAAAGATTTAACAATCATGTGGATTAGTAATAAGAAGTTTATAGTAGAAAACATGTTTTGCTCAGCTGCCCTGTGGGGGCTTTGGAAACTGAGAAATTGTCTATGCTTTCAGGGTACAAAGTGGAAGAGTGGTCAGGTGCTGTTACTGAAGGTAACAGCTATGATCCAGAGTTGGTCTCTCCTTTGCCCCAAGGAGAAACAGGGGGGAGTTCTTTGCTCGGCTGGACAGGCTGAAAGGCATCTCGTCAAGACCCCTCCGGATTACCTACTAAACCAAGTGAGTAACAAGTGGGAAAGGCTCCTCTTTCAGTCGGCTCACAATTGGAGATGCTCATCGTTTCCTGAAGAAGCTGGGTACCTGTTGGCGGATGTTGCAAATCTGGAGCAGGCAGTCCGAGAGAAGAAATGGCTTAATCTGTCAATGTTTGGCGATGCTTGGAAGATGTAATTTGAGTGGTGGTGTTTGCTGAGTGTTCTGTCAGGATAGAGGTGTTTCTGCTTGCCTGGATGATGTAGTGTTTGCAGTTTGGAGTTGCTGTATCGACTGCTTAAACCGTTCTTGGTCTTTTTTAATATTAAGGCCGGGGCTATGCCCTCGAACTCTAAAAAAAGATTGAACAATCCAAAATATATTGTAACATCCATTTAGGTTACCTTGTCTCGTGGCTTTGATTGCATCCACCTGCCAATATAAAGATCAGTTCTCCCTTGAGTTTCCTTGTTGACTGGGACTGGGTACTAGGCCAAAAGAAAAAAAAATGGAAAAGTATATCCCATCACTTAACTTGAAAACAGAGAGAGGGATAATTAGTAGAAGTAAGGAAGGAATCTATACTGACAATTTCCGCTGTGTCTAGGATATTGATGCCTTGATCGAAAGAATAAGCGATAATATCATGTGCTTCCTTCTCTGTGTTTTGCTCGCCAAAAGTCATCTGGAAAGAAAAGGATTTACCTTGAGATGAAGAAAGCATTATTTGCAGCAAGAGGGTTTCAAATTTCATAATCATACATACCGTCCCAAGAGTGACCTCACTGATAAGCAGGTCAGAATCTCCCAGTTTCTGGTACTGCAGCTGTGTTTGTGCCACTGCCCTGACTTGGCAGCGAACGCGCCTCTTGTGCAATCTTTGAGAATGACGAGCATGGAGCGCTGATAAGGTGCCGCCGTGCGATGGAGGGGAGGTTACGGCGAACGATGGCATGGCCATTTGTTGCATACTGATGAAATTCCTGCAGGCACCACATCCCACCATAAGTAAATTTCGCGTCACAAATTCAGTATGCCTCCAGAAACTAGAATCCTAAAGAACGTTCCCCAAGGAAGCCTAGCCACTACATCTAACATCGTATATGTATTTAAATAAACAAATTATTTCCAGTAGTTAAATTTAGGCAATGCTGACAACATTAGCATAAACATACAACTAAATGCGAGTGTTGAACCCTGCCTCCTGCCCCCACCTATGGCAGCCAATACCCAGTGGAGGATTCGTACCATATTTGCCACCATAATTGGACCGAAAACAAAACTCGGGACGAATTGCAGAACGAACAAGAAAAAAACATTGGATTGAGTCGATTGACGCCTATCTTTTCATCAGAAATATAAAAACCCAAGAGAAGAGAGGAAGGGGAAGAGTAGAATAGTACCCGTTTCACGGCCTCCCGCCGAACCCAATCGGCGAACAGGAGAAGCGCGGCTAGCGGGCTCAAGAACGGAGGAATTGCTGGAGTAGAGGGAGGCGAGTGGAGGAGGCGCCGGCCGCGGCGATGACCTTTCCGAAGCCGACGAGGCGGATGAGGTGGCCATCCCGCCGCCACGGGGCACGCACGGCACGTCGCTGATGGGTGGCCCATATGCAAACAGCCCTACACTGGTGGGTGCCGAAACGGCGGCCAGTCAAGGCCCATCCCATTGCTTCTCCATCGAGTCCCATCCCATTAAAACATATAGAAAAAGTCCACTTTCTGTTCCCCAACTTTTAACGAAGTCTATTTTTCATCCCCCAACTAGAAAATCAGACACAGACGGTTTCTCATCTATCCAAATCCATACACGTGAGTACGTGACCTCCACCCTGGTTTTTGTAGTGAGCCCATGCTGATTGAATCAACCCAAAGCTAAATTGAAGACAACTGTCGGCTCATCCCATCCCCTATCCAGTGCAGCCACACGCATCTGAGCAGCGGTCTTTCTCGTCACCGACGCCTTCTCACCGTCATCTTTCCGCGCCGAGCCGCGACGCCCTTAGGCTCCTCGTTGGTACTCCCCCCCCCCCCCCATTGCCCATGGCCCCTAACACATCTCGTATTCTCCTACCGCAGCCAGTATCGACGACAGCCCTTGCTAGGAGAAAGTGGCCTGCCGCTAATCTAGTGCTCGTACTGCGGCATGGGGAGGATACTTGAGCTTATCTCAAAAACAGATGAGCACCCAAATGAAAGGTTCTTAAGTTTTGCATATATAATTGTCATACATGGCATAGTTATTCAAGTTTGGCATACGGCCTGGCACACAAACACATCATAGCTTATCACTTTTCCATGGAGGAATCATCATGAGTGGACCAGTTCCAAATCTCTTTGGAGTAGGCTTAGACTTTGTCGTTTCTTGAGCTGACACATGAGCAGATGCAGTGTGGCAGAACCGCCTAATCTAATGCCTTTCAGGAGTACTTGTCTTCCATTAGACACTAAGTACTTAAGGAAGGACACTAAATTACGCAGTTCCATCGAGCACACCCCAAGGGAGAACCAAAAAATCCACATTTTTCCATCACGATAAAAAATGAGAGAATAAAGCTTACAACATTCTTAAGCCATTTCGTACATCACTTTTAATACAACATCAGAGTTATGAACAATTTGATTTAACAACGGAATATAAACATGTGATCAGAGGTATAGCGGAAATAAATATCTATTCATGGCACTGTGAAGTATTTATATATAAGCTATGGCAACAGATTATAAAACTTCTATTTATAAAAATCTTTGGTGAGAGTTATAAGTAAAAACTATGATTGCAGCGTAAAGAAATCTCCTCTAAGCCCACCACGAGGAATCCATACACAAGAGTCAACTCTAACATCCGTCTGTCACCTGCAACAGGGGGGGAAATAAAACCCTGAGTACTCAATTGTACTTAGCAAGACTTACCCGATAGGAGAAAATAAAAGACTCCAAAGGATATGCATGGCTATCTGGCTTGTGGGTTTATTGCACCTGTAGGAGCCATTACTAAGCGTGCGTCCTTATATTCAATTTTATTAGTGTTTACACCAAAATTTGGAAGGAGTCTCGCAGAGACTTAAAAGCTCCTAAGATCATGTCATCAAGGAAGTAATTGCATGCAGATCAGAATTAGATGATTCAAATGCAGTACCGGAATCGGCTTTCTTCAGACAGCGTTGGCAGATAATGACAAAGGCTACGATCGGCGCTAGGACGAAACACGATGGACTCTACAAAAGGGAAAAGATTAGGGTCCAAGTTATCTTAAATTAGGAATGTTTTCTTTTATGCCGAAAAATTGTAACGAATCGTGCTCGAGTAGGATTCATTTTTAGACTCCAGGTATAAATACCAAACCCTGACTATTGTAAAGGACAACAATTAATCCAATATATAAGTCATTTACTTTTTCGGTTCCGGCCACCCCTTAGGAGTAGGAATAGGGTAGATCTCGGCGAGTTCTTCAGCAAGTACGACTGCATCGATCCGGTCGACCTCCACTGTTTGGTGTAAGTACTGTCATGGCTTATATCTCTGTTCGTACGGCTGTATCGATCCGGTCGACCTTCACTATGACTCTGGTATAAGTTAGTTATCGATTCTTGCCTAGTTCAAGTATGGCTGCATCGATCCGATCGACCCCCACTGCATGAACTAGATCAAGGTCAAGTTATCGGCTCTACCTTAGAATGACAGTCTTTGGTAGATTCATTAAGTTACCGATATTACTTATTACTTTCATTATTTATCTAAATTACAAAAATATCTCTCTGCCCGATTAGAATTGATCTAGATCGGCCTTATATCCTGTTTAGCCCATCGTTTGTTAATCTAGAACTGATCTAATCTATACATTAAATGATGAGTTACGTTTTATCAGCTATTTTACATCAATCTTGATCGTGCATAGCGTGCGGTTAAAGCATGTTGCGTCTTGAGTAGATTTATTGGCTAGCGAAAACCGTTCCATGGCCTAATATCATGGCCTATGTGATTCTGCCTCACACCCCACTGTTAGCAGCGTGGAGTGAAGATCGTTATTTGGTAGGTCTATTTCGGATTAGGCATGATTTTAACTATGCGCTGTGCCTGAATCGGCTGTTTTAGCCGATACCGAGTGCTTTCATGAGCAGTTCGCATCACAAAACCATTGAAGTAAAGATAGGTTGAAAGATGTGTTAGCCCTATGATCTTATTATTATATTACGGCCTGCATGATTCTGCCTCATGCCCCACTGATGTTAGTAATAAGTTAAGGTCGTTAAATCTATTGTTATTTCTATGGCCTGCATGATTCTGCCTCATGCCCCACTGATCATAGCGATAGATGAGATCTAACATATTTATTAGATTTATCTTAATTAAATGGTTAAATAGTATTGAATTGTTTCTTTATATAAAAGGGATTCAGTTGCTTGTAATCATTGGCTCAGCATAAACCAATCATTGTTGACATCTTATTACCATTGATTAATATATGCTCAAATAACAACATTTATCTTGAATGATAACCGATTCTTCTTATACAATCCAATGAGCTTTAACCAATTTATTCTCATGAGTATGCTGGAATCGACTATTTAGTCGATCTCCTTTCATATCGGCTCTCAAAGCCGCACATTCAGGACTGTCTGGCAACACCGACAAGTTCCGTCCTTAATTATTGATAAGCTTTCTCTCCTTGTCAATTACAGGGTCAAATTAACTGGCATGTCTCGGAAGGAGTGCGTAGGATCGACCATCCCTACGCTGAAGCTAGGCAGATCTACAGCTCCATCGAGCAGACCCTTCCGACTTGCTGCGTGTGTCCTCGGCATAGGACGAAAATTCTGTATCGACACACGTTTCTGGCACACCTAGTGGGACTCCACAATCATCATGGCGGTTCACAACAACAGCGACATCCTTATGCTGCATCATGAAGATCTACCTAATGAGAATAAGGGTATCATCAACAAAGCTACAGAAGAGTTTTAGAACAAATATTTGTTGTCCTACACCAAAATACATGACAACACAATTATTCAAAAATTTCCACTACCAAGAGTTCTACTACACGGGCAAACAGATATAACTGAAGATGAAGACAGGTGTTTCTTTAAGAAAGTTGTAGACAAATCTGTTCGTGATGCCATATCAAGCCATAACGAAGCTTTCGTGGACATATTCCACAACACCATGAGAGAGGCGATTTATGGATTTTTAGTTGGTCAAGGCAGACCGGCTTATTACAACATTCTAGATCCATCAACCCAAGGGACTAATCAAGTCAGTACCAGCCATCAAAAAGCAGCACCAGCTAGTAATGGTGATGTCTAGATAGTTCAAGGTTCATCTGAATAGGCTCAAGGAACAACTACGAATCAGATACAGTACAATCTTGGACCGTCAGTATAGCATGTGCGATAGCCGACGGGGCAAAGTCAGAACCAGGTGATCAATTTTGGCACATCAGGCCACATACCATCGTCGGCTCAAAAAATAGCACCATCAATTCAAAGGATCCATAGAGATATAGATCCTTATGTCTACAATCTAAGACTTCAAGCAGCAAGCCAGCAAAGGGCCTAGCAGATTGAGATTCCACAAGGGTATCACTATGGCACAGATTATAACACCTTTCACATGATACCAAATCCAGAATACCAAGGCACACGGGATTTCAATCCACAGATGGGTCAGTAGGTGCAGAGAAATCCAAATCCACAAGCTGATGAATTACTGCTAAGGGTGACCGAGATGATGAAGAATCAATTCGGTCTAAAGCCAAAAGGGCTGACCTTTTTATACAAATGTCCATATCCAGAATGATATGATTTGATCGCTCTTCCCATAAATTGCAGGCTCCTAGAGTTTGCTAAGTTTACTGGTCAAGACAGTATAAGCATGATAGAACATGTCAGTCGGTATCTTACACAATTGGGCAAAGCATCAGTTGAGGATGCCCATCAAGTTCGTTTCTTCTCCTTGTCCTTATCAGGGTTAGCCTTCACTTGGTTTTCATCATTGTCAGTCAATTCCATTGCCAATTGGGCTAACCTGGAGAAGAAATTTCATACATATTTTTACACTGGGACTAGAGAAAAGAAGATTACCGATCTGACAACTATAAAACAGAAGACTAATAAATCGGGCACTGAATTTCTTCAGAGGTTCCGAGAAACTAGGAACTTGTGCTTCTCCTTAAACTTGGCCAATGATCAACTAGCTGCTTTAGATGTTCAAGGAATGTTGTTGATGTGGAAAGAAAAGTTGCTGGGACAAGAATTTGATAACTTAGATCAATTGGCTTAACGAGTAGCAGCGCTCAATAGCTAATTCTAGAGTATGCTCAGAGATACCCGGTTCTAGAAGAGTACCACAGTAGCCAAAGCTTATGATCCATACTCAGTCGATGATGGCTATGAAGATGAAGAAGAGGTTGTTGCAGCTGAATGGAATTGGGGCAAGAAGACAGTAATAGTGCCAAATCCTTGGAGAAAAGGAGTTGAGGAGAGCTATGACTTTGATGTCACCAAATCAGACAAGCTCTTTGATTTTTTACTTAAGAAAGGACATATCAAGTTGCCCGATGGTCATGTCATGTTGCCTCCTGATCAATTAAAGAATAAGAAATTCTATAAGTTCCATAATGCTACTTCTCATTCCACCAACGAATGCAGAATTTTCTGGCAGCATATTCAGCAGGGGAGGCTCAAATTTGATACGCCTCAGAAACTAAAAGTTGACGATAATCCTTTCCCAGGAGATCTAAACATGGTTGATGCTGGGCTATTCAAAGGAAAAACTAAGGTCCTAACATCAACCAAATCAAAAGAAGCTGGAACAGTTGATCCCAAGATGCAAATATCGGCTAAAGAGTATAGAGAGATTAGAAGACGTCATGTTGAGCAAAAGAGCCGATACGAGTAGGGGGAGACATCAAAAGCAGAGACGATAAAGCCACGAGTTACATCTCGAATTCTGTTGAATAAGTGGCAGCGGTAGAAAGAAAATGATTAGCAGCGTTGGTTAAAGGATCAAGCATACCAGCATCAACTGAAAGAAGAGAGGTATGAAAGAAAACAAGCTGAATTATATTGGAATTGTCCTTTCTTCAGACATTGCTAGAATGAAGGTTTGAAGTTGCCTACTAGATATGACTGTCTAGAATGTAGCAATCAATATCAGGAGTATAGGCAGTCTCAAACCAGCCGCCGGTCTATCCATGCTCAAGATGCATCATCATAATAACATGGATCAGCGCTTAAAAAATAAAAGTGTTCATGATCGGCTTGGAAAAAGAGTTGTTGACCAGGACTAGGTTGATCATGAAGAGAAAGGCAACGAAAGAAAATATGTTTGGCAGGAGGGCCAATGGTGTCTAGGAGGTTTAACAAGGAGCCAGAAGAGAAGGGTGCAACGCCTAAGGAATAAAGAGATGGAACAGGCTCAAACATTCGGTAAACCTCAAGTATGGCGTACCAAGCAGACATCCGATAGAAAACAACCATTGGCTAATATCCAAATGATTTTTCTGTTGCCATCAGAATTTAGAGCTCCGGTAGATCAAGAAGTTTATTCAGATTTTAATGAATCAGAGTATGAGGAGATAGTTGCCAAGTTAACGGTTGTACAACAAGCAATATTTGACAAACCAGTCAAACATCAGCACTTAAAAGCATTATATATGAAAGGTCTTGTTGATGGGAAGCCGATGAACAAAATGTTGGTGGATGGAGGTGCTTCTGTCAATCTTATGTCTTACACTACTTTTCATAAACTTGGCAAAGGATCAGAAGATCTGATAGAGACTGACATGATGCTTAAAGACTTCGGAGGTAATACGTGTAAGACCCGGGGGGGCAATAAACGTCAAACTAACAATCGAAAGCAAGACTCTGCTCACAACATTCTTCATCATCGATGGAAAAGGGTCGTACAGTTTGCTCCTCGGTCGCGATTGGATTCATGCGAACTGATGTATACCATCGACCATGCATCAATGTTTGATTCAATGGCATGGAGATGATGTCGAGTTGGTTCGTGCTGATGAGTCCGTAAGCATCACAACAGCTAATCTAGTCTTTTGGGAACTAGGAGACTTCGAATGTTTTTCTGGCAAGTCATGGGAAGAAGGCTTCATTAAGATCAGTAATGAAAGCCAACAGCCGATGCAAGCGATCGGCTCTGAGAGTTTGTTTTAGTAGAAAAGTCACGGCTTCACGTCGACCGTTGGATTAAAGGAAAAATAAGCATTGAGTCTTGGAGATGGATTTAGGCCGACGTATGTGAATGTAGAGTCAAAGTGTAAGCGTGATTCAGAGTTAATGGATTTCTTAAAGAAGTTATGTTTCGCTTAATAGGATGTTTGGCCCGGGTTGATTAATCATTTGACCTTTGATATGAAAAGTTCTACGGGGTGTTATCCGAACATTTGATTAACACTTGATAGCCGATTCGCTCTTGGCTCTAATAATCGGTACCGGAGGGTATCGCCTCTAGTTCAAAAAAATAAAAATCTTCAAAGACAATGAAAGCCAATACGATATGTATCGCCTATAGAGCAAAAACAAAAAGCAAAAAAATAGTCATACACAAGGGCATTGCAATGAGGCGCATATAAGAAAGAACGGGAGTCTTTGTTCATCAGATTACCCTAAGTACAGACTAATCAAAGACCTTGTTCACCACATCCTAAGCGGATGTGATGTCTACTATGGCCTCCGCTGCCATGATGAATTCTTTGAGTAGGTCCTCATGCTCCTTAGGGCCGTCGCCCATTGGGAAACCAGTCTCCATGGCGTGGAGCTCATACCCAGTTTGGACTTGTGCCGCGGTCAGTGCCACCGCCGCACCATGACGAACGCAGTGGAGGGCGATCTCCCGAACACGGACCAGGACATCTTGGAGACGAGCGTCGATAGGGGAACCTCATGCATTGACAGCATTCGTGGCCGCATTCGCCATTAGTTGGAGAGACTCTAACTGCACCGTCAGGGCTGACAGTCACATGAATAAAAGATTATCAAGATAAAGATAATGGAAATTGGAATGAGGCATTCTTGGAATTTATCTTACCCACCACCATGGTGTCAGACTTGGCTAGCCACGCTCGAACAATGCTGGCCTCCTCCTCAGCCGCATGAAGGGCTGCCTAAGAAATCCCAAGGCGAATCTCCAGTTAGTCGTTCTCCCAAGTCACCTCGAAATAACGATTCTGAGCCATCCTCCACTCATGAAGGTAGCGCCGAGCGTCGTCACCATTATAGGAGTCGAAAGAACCCAATGATGAAGCCAACATAGAAGATGCAGCATCAGTGGGTTTGCTAGTCCTGGGGAAAGGATGAAGGCTATCATTCACAATGCTGCCATTGTAGGAGTCAGAATAGGTCACCATCATGAACAGAGGTTGCCAATCTCACCTCATATGTCGAAGACACTGGTTCATCGGCATGTCTCCTCCGAGATTTCCTCTACCACGCGCTTGCATCGGTTATCTTCGCCAACCATGAGGGTTGATTGGATCTACGAAAGGGAGAAGGAAAACCGCTATAGGGTTTCGGTTGCGAGTGAAGATGTGTTCGAGGTTGAAGCCACTGGCTGGTATTTGAAGACCTGAAGCAAAGAGGTGGATGCCCCAAGATGCGCAAAAGGCAACCACAATTAATGGAAGGTGAAGCGCCACTTCACTAATGCCGATGGGAATACGGCATTGAGCAACTGAAGGTAGGAAATCGAAGGGTTCTCTTAAAAAAGCCATGTTTTTAGACTTGATTGGATTAGATGTCTGGGATCGGTTGTATCAAATCGGCTCTTTAGCAAAAAAGAAGCGTAATTAAATAACAGAGAGTATGATCGATTCTACACAAGATACGCGTTGACATGTAGATTGCAAGTCTAGAACGTCATGGGTTGCTCTCAAAATTTCTAAGCCGAATAGCATCAGCTCCTGCGATCTGTTTAACTTCTTCGGCTGATCTAGGGATGCTCACGGAGATGTACTTATGATGGTCAATGGCAATAAGACTCCAGAGAAAGCTGGGGATGGATTACCCTTGACGGCCAAAAGCGAGATAGCCAGTATGGTTGCCTAATCAAGAGAAACCTTATCAGATCAAACATTGTGCGCCTGGTAATATTTACATTTTTGGAAACACTAAGAGGGGAAGAGGAATTCGGCAGACCAATCGAATGGGGAATATTTAAAGGAATAGTACCCTAACGTTTGGAGTAATACTTGACAGCCAATTTGCTCAGCTGTCAGTTCTAATAACCGATACCAAAAAGGTATCGCTTCCAGTGCAAAGATAAACCTAGAAGGGTAAAAGCCAATACGATACGTGTCGCTCGCAGGAGTGAGGCAAACATGGACAAAGTGGTGCATGAAGTAAAAGGAAAATCATTAGAGACAATGGAATTGTTTGCTAGATGTCACTTATTACAAGCTATAGACTAGAAAACACTTTGTTCACTATATCATCGGCCTAGGAGGTCAAGACTACAAAGTTGGCGGTGTTGGAGAAATCCTTGACTAGGCGCTCATAATCTCTAGGGTATCCAGTGGCTGGAGCTCCACGGGGAAGAAGCCGAAGATCGTGGCCGGAGTGAACTTGTGCAGCAGGCAGCGCCATGACGAACATCATGAAGAGCAACTTCTCTGATATGGTTTGGGATGTCATACAAGCGAACTACTGGAATGGCGCCCCTATCATTGACAAATCCCACCGCATGATCCGTAGCTAAACAGAGGCTTTCTAGCTGAGCTGATAGATCTAAAGGATTTAAGGAAGAGGTGATCAGGGTATTGGAGGCAAAAGTTAAGAAGAAACAAAAAATTATGGTAAATGTCTTACCAGCGATTCTAGCTTCAGCCTTGGCCAGCCTCTCCCACACTGGGTTAGCCTCAGGGGGTGATCGGCCCTAAACTATGGCCAGAGCCGACTCCACAATAGCAAGGCAGTCAGCAAGTTTCTCGTCGATCCGGTCAATGGAAGCGATCAAGTCATCGTTATCTCTTGGCCTCCTTAGATAGCGGGAAAGCTAGCAACAAATTGGTGCTAAGGATGACCCCAAAGGCTGAGCAGAGTCAGCCCTCTGCTCTAAAACGACAGGAGCATCATGAGGTGCACCCTCTTGATGATGGATGTGCTGGCGCGATGATGCAGATCCATCAAGAGCCTCCTCAGCAGATCTATTGATGTTCTCCATGATCTCAAGCCTACGGAAAAAGCAGAAACTATACTAAGGATGCAGGAGGGTTGAGACGAAGCGGGTGGTTTTTCAATCCAGAGCCATGGCCCATATATATAGCTCGGGAAGGCAAGAAGATAGACTTCACCGGGGTGTAAAACTTAAATTAGGAACGGAAACGGATCGACACTCCACAAATTCAGGGGACAGATAACGAAGAAATAACAAATTCAGACTTATTACTTCCCTGAATTATAAAATATTGAGGGGTGGATACGAAGAATTTATATTTGACCAGAGACCGACCCACCAAGACTTCTTTGGATTGAAGAGAGTTCGGATCCCCACAAGGCCAAAGGTCATCGTGAACCGAGTCACATTGGCCTGTTGATAGAATTGTGCCAGGAAAAGGGGAAAGGCCACCCAACAGATGCCCAGCTGATTCTTGGTGGCTGGGAAACTATGGGAAAGAAGCCTATGACTTTCCTAGTGGGCATTTGGTGGAACGAACAAGGGGAAGGTGTCCACACATTTTAGCCCTTGCAAACACTAGAACAACTCTGTGAGCATGGTGAGAAGACACATGTGATGTCATAAGACTTCTTCAAGCCATAGTAGCTGATCCTCTTGCTCGACAAGGCACTAGAATGAGCGACACAATCACCCTATGCACAAGGATTCTTCTAACCACTCAAGATCTTCATAGTAAAAGAATGGACCATGGAGGGTCCGGCGGAGCTAGAAGCACTCAAGGGAGCAGATGGAAGAAAAACATGGCTGGATTGTTGAGTTGCTCTCACCAGGGTCGGATAAACATTTTATAGCCGGCCCAGAAAGATGAATCCAAGGGCCCGTGAAGCAGTGACGCTCTTGTAAAAGTTTTGAGGCATAGGCTCATGAGCTATGGACGACGACAAACAGTAGACCCTAGATCAAGATTCTTTGCCCGTGACTGCGGATGAATCAGGGATACAAACAAGATAATTTTGGAATAAAATTACTTTTATCCCAAAATTTGGGGGCATGTGTTTTCACCAAAATTTGGAAGGAGTCTTGCAGAGACTTAAAAGCTCCTAAGATCATGTCATCAAGGAAGCAATTGCATGCAAATTTGAATTAGCTTATTCGAATGCAGCACCGGAATCGGCTTTCTTCAGGCAGCGTTGGCAGATAATGACAAAAGCTACGCTCGGTGCCAGGACAAAACATGATGGACTCTACAAAAAGGAAAAGATTAGAGTCCAAGTTATCTTAAATTAGGAATGTTTTCTTTTATGCCAGAAAATTGTAACAAATTATGCTCGAGTAGGATTCATGTTTAGACTACGGGTATAAATACCAAATCCCGTCTATTGTAAAGGACAACAATCAATCCAATATACAAGTTATTTACTTTTTCGGCTCCGGCCACCCCTTAGGAGTAGGAGTAGAATAGATCTCAGCGAGTTCTTCAGCAAGTATGGCTGCATCGATCTGGTCGACCTCCACTGTTTGTTGTAAGTACTGTCATGGCTTATACCTCTATTCGTACGGCTGCATCGATCCGGTCAACCTTCACTGCGACTCTGGTATAAGTTAGTTATCGATTCTTGCCTAGTTCAAGTATGGCTATATCGATCCGGTTGACCCCCACTGCATGAACTAGATTAAGGTCCTGTTATTTGGCTCTACCTTAGAATGGTAGTCTTTGGTAGATTCATTAAGTTACCGATATTGCTTATTGCTTTCATTATTTATCTAAATTACAACAATATCTCTCTGTCTGATTGGGATTGATCTAGATCAGCCTTATATCCTATTTAGCCCATCGTTTGTTAATCTAGAACTAATCTAATCTATACATTAAATGATGAGTTATGTTTTATCGGTTTTTTACATCAATCTTGATCATGCATAGCGTGCGGTTAAAGCATGTTGCGTCTTGAGTAGATTTATTGGCTAGCGAAAACTGTTCCATGGCCCGTTATCATGGCCTATGTGATTCTGCCTCACACCCCACTATTAGCACCGTGGAGTGGGGATTGTTATTCGGTAGGTTTATTCTGGATAAGGCATGATTTTAACTGTGCGATATGCCTGAATCAGCTGTTTTAGCCGATATCGAGTGCTTTCACGAGCAGTTCACATCATGAGACTGTTGAAGTAAAGATATGTTGAAAGATGTGTTAGCCCCATGATCTTATTATTATATTACCGCCTGCATGATTCTACCTCATGCCCCACTGATATTAGTAATGAGTTAGGGTCATTGAGTGTATTGTTATTTCTATGGCCTGCATGATTCTGCCTCATGCCCCACTGGTCATAGCGATAGATGAGATCTAACATGTTTATTAGATTTATCTTTATTAAACGGTTAAATGGTGTTGAATTGTTTCTTTATATAAAAGGGGTTCAATTGCTTATAATAATTGGCTCAGCATAAACCAATCATTGTTGACATCTTATTACCATTGATTAATATCTGCTTAAATAACGACATTTATCTTGAATGATAATCGATTCTTCTTATACAACCCAATGAGCTTTAACTGATTTATTCTCATGAATATGCTGGAATCGACTGTTTAGTCGATCTTCTTTCATATCGGCTCTCAGAGCCGCACATTCGGGACTATCTGGCAACATCGGCAAGTTTTGCCCTTAATTACTGATAAGCTTTCTCTCCTTGTCAATTATAGGGTCCAATTGACTAGCATGTCTCGGGAGGAGTGTGTAGGATCGACCATCCCTGCGCTAAAGCTAGGCGGATCTATAGCTCCATCGAGCAGACCCTTCCGACTTGCTGTGTGTGTCCTTGGCACGGGACGAAAATTCTATGTCGACAATTAGCAGTCATCATTAGTTCATTAAGTATCCATTCTAGGTAAGCACCTATGCTACTTTCAAGCAGGTGGTAAGCAATAAGAATCATTTTATCCTTTCTAAGTTTTAGTTCTTACTACGGAGCTAGACTATAGACAAGCCGTACCGGATTGCCTGACGATTTGCGAATCAATGTGCCTAGCTAGGTACCTCGAAACACACGCCCTACTTATGCCCCAGGCACAAATAGGACCAACCCACCACTCTCCTATCGAGCGGTCTAGGTCCCCATCCAAACTTGGACTTCAAGCCCCCATGCTAGAGTCCTAGACTCAGAGTGGTGCTTAGACCTCCACCATCCCTGCCTACAATCAGTTGGTCCGGAAAGAGACGGAACCCACGATAAGAGAGCAATGAGCCTTCTCTGCTCCCATAAACAAGTATGTGCTTAGGATAATAAGTCTGTGACCTACCTAGAACTCAATGCAACGGCCGATTCTTAATGGACATAGGCAGAACAAGTGCAATCCAAGCCTCGCTCAAATGCCAAACCAAGTCCAGATCCAAAGTACCATTCCGCCCGGTCTTCAATTATTATTCATATATATTTTCCAGGTGATAATAATATAATAGCAATAATAATATCTTTCCTATCTCTCGCGAGTGACAGGTAATCACTCGACTTCTACCGGAGTCATGTAGCATAGCAATCTACATGATCCTGTCATACTAGTAAGACTCATAGGATAAGGATATATATATGCAAGTGGTTTTATTCGACTCCTTAAACTTAATACACAAGCATAAATTAAAGTGCAGAATAATAGGGGTTATGCACCGGGGCTTGCCTGGTTAACATATAACCAAAAGTTAGTATTTCATCTTGGCGACATGATCTCCCAAAGTACCATCTCACCAGCAACTCCCAATGACTCTGTGATCCATCGATGTCCCTATTATGGTATGCAATGCGATGCAGAGATGATGCAACATTTAATTAACAAGGCAACAACAACTCTTAAAATAGAGTACATACTATGAACTAACAAACTAGCTCTAATGACTAACATACAAATATACGTATCAACATTGTTGAGAAAGGTGTTATTTTCCAATGAGTGTTTTAGTTATACAAACCCAAGTTGTTTTTATTCCATTCTATCGATTTAATATTTAATCAAAATAGGGCATCATTATCTATCTAGCAAAATAATTATTCTAGAGCTACAAAAATTACAGATGGCACATAATAATACTATGGAGCTACTGTAAAATTTTTAGAGTCGACGCTATCACCATTTTATCACAAAAATTCCCACATGTTCATATTTTAACAATATTAAACATTTTAAGATAATTAGAGTAACCCTGGAAACATTTTAAAACTAGATGAACAAAATACACTAATAGACAGATCATGATTTTAGGAACTCCATGAAATTTATTCCATGATTTTTGGACTCCTAAATGATTTTATATTTAAATAACAAAATTAGCTCAGAAATTATTTAAGGAAATCTTCACTAATTCATTAGAAAAAGAAAAGAGCACCACGTCCCATTTGACCCACGACAAGTGCGGCCTCAGCATGACCCATGACCGGCGAGCTGGCATAGTAATGTGACCCAGGCAAGGGAGCCTGCACATGCGCCCGTGCTTTAGCAAAATAGCCCCTGGCCTACCCGGATATTACACCATGGCTTGGTTTTCCTATTGCACGCGAGACAACTTCGCACCGAGCACCCTATAAAATGTTGCCTTCGCAATGGGCGGCTCCCTGACGTGCTTGAGCGCGTCAGCGCGACACTGACCGACACCATGTAGTCATGCCAGCCTATAGGAGGCCAAGACGACGCACCCACCGGGCCAACCGGAACCCACAGACGAATGCACCAGGACAGGCGGAGGAGAAAACCCAAGCAGCATTCGTAACGGCCTTAGTCTCGATGACGGCGGATCCTCAAGGTGGCGCACGTATCCCAGCGAGCCTATGCGCCCTCAGAAGGATGGGGGTGGCTCACCAAGGTACATACCGTGGTGATGGCAGAAGCGAGGAAACGCTGGTAAGAGCTAGCTCCGTGCACCCACCCCACACGGCGGTGATCTGAGCACAGCATCGCCATGCTGGTCCTCACCAACACCGTTCTTGGTCAAGCCAAGATGAGCAGCAGCATGGGGAAACCAAGGTGAGCTCAAATGATCAACCAATTGAACCCCTACCGAGAGGGTGAAAGCTCTAGTTTGGTTTTGGTGAATTGATGAAACCCTAAGTGCTAACCTAGTTTATCAAGTGATCATGAGATAGGTAGCACATTTCAAGTGGAGAAGCTAATGAAGATCATAACATGACAATGGTGATGGCATGACGATGATCAAGGGCTTAAACTTGAAAAGAAGAAAGAGAAAAACAAAAAGCTCAAGGCAAAGGTATAACTTGTAGGAGCTATTTTGTTTTGGTGATCAAGACACTTAGAGAGTGTGATCACATTTAGGCTTGATAGACATACTATTAAGAGGGGTGAAACTCATATCGGAATACGGTTATCAAAGTGTCACTAGATGCTCTAACTCATTGCATATGCATTTAGGATCTAGTGGAATGCTAACACCCTTGAAAATGTTTGTGAAAATATGCTAACACATGTGCACAAGGTGATACACTTGGTGATTGGCATATTTGAGCAAGGATGAAGAAGTTAGAGGTGAAATGGAGTTGGTCGCAATGACGCTGGGTCGCTCTGCGACCGGACATTGAAGGGCTACGTTCGGTCGTGTTGTCGGTCGGCACAGTTGAAGGGTCGAGATGGCGACTAGAGGGGGGTGAATAGTCCTTTTTAAAACTTAATCATGTTGGCTAACCAAAACAAGTGCGGAATTAGAACTATTGGTCTAGCCAAGACTATACCCCACTATATATGTTCACTAGCACCTTGCAAAGATAATAATTATGCAACTAAGGTGCCAGGCTAGCTAGAGCTCTCCTAAACAATTCTAGGAGCAAGGTCACACAAACCTATGCCACTAGTACTTTAAGCAACAAGGGAGCTCCTACACATGCTAGTAAGCAAAAGCACAAAGCTAACTAAGCTCACTAGCAATGCTCAATAACAAGGCAACCAATGCCTAATTAGAGAGCGCAAAGACTTAGCTACACAAACTAAGTAATGTGACTAACAAGGTTACACAAACCAAATTAGCCACGCAAGGGAGCTACTTCTATGCTACACAAGCAAGAAGGTAATTAGCAAGCTACACAAGCTATCTAATTACAAAAGCAACAACACAAGCGTAATGTATATGAAAGTAAACGCAAGCTTGTGTAACGGAGATGCAAACCAACGGGAAGAACAAAGTTGACACGATGATTTTTCTCCCGAGGTTCACGTGTTTGCCAACACGCTAGTCCCCGTTGAGACAAGCTTCAAGGTTGCCGCCGGTCCTCTTGCTAGTGGTGACTCACAAGTCACACTCTCCCACATGGAGTGCTTACCACAAGCTCTAGCACTTGACCCGGCCGGACCACTTGTCGCCCTTCGCGTCTCGCTTTACTAGAGTTGCTCTTCGCGGCTCCCGCGGGGCGAGCACAATGCCCCTCACAAAGCTCTTCTCCAGAGCACCGCACAAACTTCTTGCGGGCTTCGACGGAGACCACCACCAAACCGTCTAGGAGGTGGCAACCTCCAAGAGTAACAAGCACCACTGGCTTGCAACTCGATCACCTAGTGCCACTCGATGCAACCTCATGATGCAATCGCACTAGAATCGCTCACTCACACAATCGGATGATCACTATCAAGTATATGTGTGATGGAGGGCTCCCAAGCACTCACAAGCATGGACACTAAGTCCCTTGAGGTGCTCAGCACCTACCATGGCCGAGGGCCACTTCTATTTATAGCCCCAAGGGCTAAACTAGCCGTTACCCCTTCACTGGGCAACGGTCGGGCCGACCGGACGCTCCGGTCGTGTTGACTGGACGCTGGACCTCAGCGTCCGGTCGCCCGCAGACGACCACATGTCCTGATTCCAACGGTCACTTGACCTGACCGGACACAGCAGCTTCAACTGACCGGACGCTGGACCCTCAGCGTCCGGTCGTTTCCAGTAAGCTCCCGAGCATGACCGGACGCGTCCGATCGAACGCGATCGGACGCAGCCAGCGTCCGGTTACTCTCCAGCTACTGCTACACTCCACGTCAGCACGACTGGACGCAGCCTGCTAGCGTCCGGTGCATTCAGATCCAGCGTCCGGTCAGTTGACCGACGCCAGCATCTACTCCATTCTCTTCACCCTTGCTCAAGTGTGCTAACCACAAGAATTTGCATCCGGCGCAATAGAAAATAGGCATCCCATTTTCCCGAATGCGCCGAATCCCGCCGAGCTTGTGAACCCATCTCAACCCTGCAAACACCACCACCTTTGTAAATGTGCCAACACCACCAAGTGTACACCACCATGTGTATGTGTGTTAGCATTTTCACAATCATTTCCCAAAGGATGTTAGCCACTCAACTTGCCACGCCACTCGATCCTAGCGACAATGCAAAGTTAGATCACTCGAGTGGCACTAGATGACCGATATGCAAACAAGTTTGCCCCTCTTGATAGTACGGCCATCTATCCTAAACCCGGTCATAAACTTCTCTACACACCTATGACCGGTGAAATGAAATGCCCTAGGTTATACCTTTGCCTTGCGCATTCCATTCCATCTCCTTCAATGTCGATGCAACACATGCACCAACACGATCAACAATGATATGATCCACTTCATATCATCACATGATCATATTGGTTCATCGATCTTGACTCTACTTGCTCTTCACCGTTGCCATCGTCCATCGGCGCCAAGTCTTGCTCAAGCTTCACCGCCACGCGGTCCATCACTCCAAAGCCTTCGACTTGCCCTTCATGCTTGCAACCGGTCCATCAAGCCAAGTCTTGTCTTGATCTTCTCCACCTTGATCACATGACTCAATGTCATGTCTCATGTGCATTTAAGCTCCTTCATCATCACATGTGTGAGCTTTGCAACATCTCCAAGCCATTTTCACCTTCATGGCATATGTTGCTCACACACATGTACCTGTGGACTAATCACCTATGTATCTCACATAAACACAATTAGTCCACCTAAGTTGTCACTCAATTACCAAAACCAAACAAGGACCTTTCAACAGTGTTTAGGGTTAAGCACCGGACGCTGGGCTGTGTTCGGTCAAGCATGACCGGACGTGTCCGGTCGGCAAAAACTCGTTTTGGACCCTTACTGTAAATGACCGGACGTTGGGGGTCCAGCGTCTGGTCAGCTCTGTTGGAGCGTCCGGTCAACATGTCGACCGTTGAGATCAAACATTCACAGTTGAATGCAGGAGACACGTGGACGCCATCGGGCGACCGGACGCTAAGGAGCAGCGTCCGGTTAGTTGGACCGGAGCGTCCGGTTGGCCCGTGTTATGCCCAGTGAAGGGGTATAACGACTCTATTTCGTGGGGGCTTCTATTTAAGCCCCATGGCTAGCTGTAGCTCACAACCTTTGGCATTTTCATTGACATAGCAACCTTGTGAGCTTAGCCAAAGCCCTCCCACTCATCTCCATCATTGATTCATCATCATAGTGAGATTGGGAGTGATCCAAGTGCATTGCTTGAGTGATTGCATCTAGAGGCACTTGGTGTTCGTGTTTCGCTGTGGATTTCGCTTGTTACTCTTGGTGGTTGCCGCCACCTAGATGGCTTGGAGCAGCAAGGATCGTTGAGCGGAGGGTGGTGATTGTCTCCGGCTCCGATCGTGGTGATTGTGAGGGGTTCTTGACCTTTCCCCGGCGGAGAGCCAAAAGCTACTCTAGTGGATTGCTCGTGGCTTGTGTGATCCTCATCTTGTGTTGGTTGTGCGGCACCCTATTGAGGGTTTGGCGTGTGAAGCCAATTAGCGCGTGAACCTCCAAGTGAGTGAATCGCCACAACGAGGAGTAGCTTGCCGGCAAGAAGTGAACCTCGGTAAAAAATCATTGTGTTCATCCTTTGATTCTGAGGTGATTGGTCTTCATTGTTATTCATCCTTGTGATTGATTGGTTCACTCCTCAACACGGCGGTATAACTATCTTGATCACTCTCTTTACTTTACCGCAAACTAGTTGACAAGCTCTTTAGTGTAGCTAGTTGTGAGAGCTTGCTTGCTTGGTTAGTGTGGCTCTTTAGTTAGTCTTTGAGAGCACACTAACATAGAGTAGTGTCATAGCTCTTGTGTGAATCGACACTATCTAAACTAGAATTGTGGTAGGTGGCTTGCATTTTGAGTAGGCTAGCGCAACACTTGCTTTGCCTCATAATTGTCTAACTATTTTGTTAAGTGTTGTTGTAGAAATTTTATTAGGCTATTCACCACCCCCCTCTTTCCATTAGGACCTTTCAAGTGGTATCAGAGACGAGGTCACTGTTATTTGAGGCTTAACAACCTTTGGTGTTAAAATGGCTCAAATCAACAACATCAAGAAGCCATCCCAATTTGATGGCTCCAACTATCCCTATTGGAAGGCCAAGATGACAACTTATATCAAGTCAATCAATAGGAAGGTTTGGAAGGTGGTAGAAACAAAAATTGAGATTGAAGATCCGGAGAATCCCACCACGGCCGAAGAAGTACTTCTCCAAACACAATGATATTGCTCTAAGTGCTATTCATGATGCAATTGATGGAAGAACATTTGAGCAAGTCAAAAATATTGAAATGGCTCATGAGGCATGGAAGAAGTTGGAAGAATCATTTGAGGGCACTCAAGCCATGAAGGGTGCAAAGGCTTACATTCTCAAAGAAAAGTTTGCAAGCTTCAAGATGAAGGATGATGAGAGTGTGCCGAAGATGTTCCATAGGCTTTAAGTGCTTATCAATGATCTCAAAGCCCTTAGAGAAGAAGTGAAGGATAAGGACTTCTCCCACAAGTTCTTGAGATGCTTACCTTCAAGATTTGGTACATTGGTCACCATTCTAGTGAGGAGTGGTTTGGACACCATGACACCAAACCAAGTGTTGGGAGATATAATGACCGATGATACTTATAGAGATGATGATGAGAAGGAAGAAAAGAAGGAAAAGAAAGATGAGAAGAAGAAGAGCTTGGCATTCAAAGCCACATCATCCAAGGGCAAAGCAAAGCAAGAAACATCAAGTGAAGAAGATGAGTCTTGGGATGATGATGATGATGAGAAGATGGCTCTATTTGTCAAGAGATTTGGCAAGTTCATGGTGAAGAAGGGCTACCGTGCAAGAAGAAAGAAATCTTCATTCAAGAACAAAGAAGAGTCAAGAAGGTGCTTCAAGTGTGGAAGCAAAGATCATCTTGTTGCTCAATGCCCATACAATAGCGATAATGATGATGACAATAAGAAGAACAAGAAGAAGGACAAGAAGGAAAAGAAAGAGAAGAAGGAGAAGATGGCATTTAAGAAGAAGAAGGGTGGTTCATATGTAGTCACTTGGGATAGTGATGCTTCCTCAAGTGATGATGATGATAGTGATGATAACAAGACCACCAAGAAGAAGGTTCTTGCAAGTATTGCTATCAATGAGAAGCCTTCTCTCTTCGAATCTTCATCATGCTTCATGGCTAAGGCCACTAAGGTACAATCTTGTGATGATGAAAGTGATGAAGAACATGTTGATGATGATGAACATGAAAATAAAAATGATAGTGATAGTGATGATGATGAACCTACTAAGGATGAATTATTTGACATGCTAGAAGATGCTAGAGAACACTTTGATATCAAGAGAAGGGAATGCAAAAGCTTGCGTAAGGAACTAAAAGCCCTTAAGCAAGCCTTTGATGAGCTCAATGCATCTCATGAGAGGCTAGAGGAAGCCAATGAGAAGCTTGGCAAAGCTCACAAAAAGCTTGAAAAGGCTCATTCCTCTTTGCTTGATGAGCAAAATAAAAAGCATGTTGAAACTTGCAATATAGGTTTAACTTGTGATATAATTGATGAATCACTATCTATGCCTATCATTGTTACTCCTACTAACCCTTCTTGTAGCACTTCCACTTCTACCTCATCTAGTAGTGATGGTCTCACTTGTGATGCCTCACTAGTGGTTGAGAATGAGAACCTCAAGAAGGAGGTTACTAAGCTCACTCACACCTTAGCTAAGGTTTATGGTGGTGAGGACTGCTTGCTTATGTGCTTGGGTAGCCAAAGAGCTTCTCTCTACAAAGAGGGATTGGGCTATACCCCCAAGAAAGGCAAAGCGACCTTTGCTCCTCACAAGACTAGTTTTGTGAAGAACAATGGTCGGTTTTGCACTAGTTGCAAGCAAGTGGGTCACAAAGAGCAAGAATGCAAAAATAAGAGCAAAAATGCTAATGTATCCTCCATTAAAATTGATTCATGCTATATGCTTACTAAGGGTACAAATGGTATAAAGGCTAAGTTCATTGGTAAACTAGGGATGGGCTCAAAGAAGAAAGCCATTTAGGTACCAAAGAGCCTAGTGACTAACCTTCAAGGACCCAAGCAAGTTTGGATACCTAAAAAGAATTGATTTTCTTTTGTAGGTTAATTACAAAGCCGAAGGAAGGCATTGGGTTCTTGATAGTGGGTGCACTCAACACATGACCGGTGATGCAAGAATGTTCAACTCAATCAACACTAATGGCAGTGATGGTTATGATAGTATCACATTTGGTGACAATGGCAAAGGCAAGGTCAAAGGGCTTGGTAAGATTGCAATATCCAATGACATGAGCATATCAAATGTGTTGCTAGTAGAAAGCTTGAACTTCAATTTGCTATCCGTGACTCAATTGTGTGATCTTGGATTCAAATGCATATTTGGAGTAGATGATGTAGAGATCATAAGTGTAGATGGTTCTAACTTGATCTTCAAAGGCTTTAGATATGAGAATCTATACTTGGTTGATTTCAATGCTAGTGAAGCTAAATTATCCAATGCTTGTTCACTAAGTCTAGCATGGGTTGGTTATGGCATAGAAGGCTTGGTCATGTTGGAATGAAACAATTAAATAGATTGATTAAGCATGACTTAGTTAAAGGCTTGAAAGATGTTGTGTTTGAAAAGGATAAGCTTTGTAGCTTTTGTCAAGCAAGTAAACAAGTTGGAAACACCCATCCTAAGAAAAGCATGATGAGCACTAGTAAAGCATTTGAGTTATTGCACATGGATTTGTTTGGGCCAACACAATACACTAGCATCGGTGGAAATAAATATGGCTTTGTGATAGTGGATGACTACACTAGATACAAATGGGTAATCTTTCTAGTAGACAAAAGTGATGTATTTGCAACATTCAAATCATTTGTCAAAGGCATTCACAATGAATTTGAAACAACCATCAAGAGAGTTAGAAGTGACAATGGTAGTGAGTTCAAAAACACTAGAATTGATGAGTTATGTGATGAATTTGGAATTAGACATCAATTCTTGGCTAAGTACAGTCCTCAATCAAATGGCCTTGTTGAGAGGAAGAATAGAACACTCATTGATATGGCAAGGTCTATGCTTAGTGAGTACAATGTGAGTCAATCATTTTGGGCCGAAGCTATCAACATGGCTTGCTACTGTAGCAACCGCCTCTATTATCACCGATTGAAAGAAAAGACACCATATGAGCTCTTGAATGGTAGAAAGCCCAACATTGCATATTTTTGGGTCTTTGGTTGCAAATGCTATATCTTGAAGAAAGGCACAAGATTGGGTAAGTTTGACAAGAAATGTGATGAAGGATTCCTACTTGGCTATTCCACCACAAGCAAAGCATATAGAGTTTGGAATTCAGATAATGGTACTCTTGAGGAAGTTCATGATGTTGAATTTGATGAAACCAAGGGTTACCAAGTAGATGATGATAACTTAGAAGATGTTAGAGGCATTCAACTTTCAAATGCCATGAAAAACATGGATGTTGGTGAATTAAGACCTAGGCAAGTGAATGATGATGAAGATGATGAAGTGCAAGTACTCTCTAACTCAAATGTACAAGATGATACAAATCAAGTTAGTGCAAGTGGATCTCATGACAATGAACAAGATCAAGTGGCTAGTACGTCATCTCAACCCAATGATCAAGCAAGTGCAAGCAATCAAGTTCCAATCCTCCAACCAACCAATGTTGCAAGAGATCATCCTTTGGACAATATAATTGGAGATATTTCAAGAGGTGTACAGACAAGATCAAGATTGACATCATTTTGTGAACACTTCTCGTTTGTGTCATCCATTGAACCAAAGAAGATAGATGAAGCTTTGAAGGATATTGATTGGATGAATGCTATGCATGAAGAATTGAATAACTTCACTAGAAATCAAGTATGGGAGTTGGTAGAAAGACCAAAGGGACACAATGTGATTGGAACCAAATGGGTCTTTAGAAACAAGCAAGATCAAGATGGAATAGTAGTAAGGAACAAATAAAGATTGGTAGCACAAGGATATACACAAGTTGAAGGTCTTGACTTTGGAGAAATATATGCCCCGGTTGCTAGATTAGAAGCAATAAGAATCTTGCTAGCCTATGCTTGTGCTCACAACATCAAGCTCTATCAAATGGATGTTAAGAGTGCTTTTCTCAATGGCTACATCAATGAAGAAGTATATGTAGAGCAACCTCCCGGTTTTGAAGATGATAAGAAGCCCAACCATGTGTACAAATTGAAGAAGGCATTGTATGGCTTGAAGCAAGCACCTAGAGCATGGTATGAGAGATTGAGGGATTTTCTACTCTCTAAAGGGTTCACAATGGGTAAAGTTGACACCACTCTTTTCATCAAGAAGATTGGAAAAGATCTATTTGTATTGCAAATCTATGTTGATGACATCATATTTGGATCAACCAATCAAGAATTTTGTGATGAGTTTGGAAAGATGATGGCTAATGAGTTTGAAATGTCCATGATTGGAGAGTTAAGCTACTTCCTTGGTCTTCAAATCAAGCAATTAAAGAATGGTACATTTGTGAGTCAAGGCAAGTACATCAAGGACATGATCAAGAAGTTTGGCATGATTGATAGCAAAGTCATTAGCACACCAATGGGAACCAATGGCAACTTGAATAGTGATGCAAGTGGAAATATGGTAGATCAAAAGTTGTATCGGTCTAAGATTGGAAGCCTACTCTATGTGACCGCATCAAGGCCGGATGTCATGTTTAGTGTATGCATGTGTGCAAGATTTCAAGCCTCACCAAGAGAAAGTCATTTGAAGGCTACAAAGAGAATATTGAGGTACTTGAAGCATACACCAAATGTTGGTTTGTGGTATCCCAAAGGAGCAAAGTTTGAGCTAGTTGGTTACTCCGACTCGGATTATGCGGGATGCAAGGTTGAAAGAAAGAGCACTTCGGGCACATGTCAATTGTTGGGAAGATCACTTGTTTCATGGTCATCAAAGAAGCAAAATAGTATTGCATTATCAACCGCCGAAGCCGAATACATATCCGCCGGTAGTTGTTGTGCACAAGTACTTTGGATGAAGGCCACTTTGAGTGACTTTGGAATCAAGTTCAAGAAAGTGCCATTGCTATATGACAATGAGAGTGCAATCAAGTTGACAAACAATCCGGTTCAACATGCAAAAACTAAGCACATTGATGTCCGCCACCATTTCATAAGAGATCACCAACAAAAAGGGGACATTTGTATTGAGAGTGTAGGCACCAAAGATCAACTTGCCGACATATTCACCAAGCCATTGGATGAGAAAAGGTTTTGCAAGCTAAGGAATGAGTTGAACATATTGGATTTCTCAAATATGTGTTGATGCACCCTCACTCATATGACATGCCTCTCCTTCGAGCAATCCAAGGTAAAAGTTGATTGGCATGGCATACATCCTTGCTAAGGACATGTTTAGTGCATCTAGTCATATTTTCAATCTTATTAGGACCTTTCAGTGGTTCTATTTTATTAGGCTCATTCATAAAAATCAAATGATTTTGATGTCTATATGGTATCACTATTGCTTCTATGCTTTAATCTAGTGATGGCATATAACATGTTTATGGGCTTGTAAACCTAGTGTTTAATCTAGAAAATGAACTATAAGTGTTTAACTCAACATGGTACAAGATAACCCTTATTTGGAGGTGTGAAGAAGCTTGTCCTTGAATCAAACCGAGTTAAATATCTTTGGCAAATAATCTAGATTGGACCAAATTTAGGAAAATGATCCTCACCCCATTGATTGACATTGATAATCTCGACCCTACAAGTAATACTATCTATATTTAGAACCTTTGTGGTCATTGATGACAAAGGGGGAGAGAAACAAAGATAGTAGTAGAAATAGTGAAAAAGGGAGAGATATGAAAAAGGAAAGGGATCAACTAAAATTTTGAGCACACAAGTAGGGGGAGCAAGCTCATGAACTTGTATGGTGCATTTGAATGTGCATATCATATGTTTGCTTGCATGGCACAAGTATTAAATTTAAAACATCCATGCTTGTGTGATGAGTGTTAGTTGTAAGATTGAATGATGAAATGAAACCACTAGATAACTTTCATTTCAAGTATTGTTTCCAAGTGGTATTGAGATAACCATGGTGCTAAGGATGGTATATTGGTGCACTCCGATTGGTATCATGCTTCAAAGGTCCATCTTTTATACCTTAGCATCATATGGTAGACATTGACTCCTACATTTCCTATCTAAGCATATGTGCAAGCTATAATCTAAACTCTTAGCACATATGTAGGGGGAGCAATTGCTACCATTTGGGGTTCATGAAACTTGTCCATATCCATTTACACATGGTAAATATGCTTGGGCAAGCAACATGGACTCAATTGAATTACAATTCATATCTTTGTATAAGGGTTGTCATCAATTACCAAAAAGGGGGAGATTGAAAGCTCTAGTTTGGTTTTGGTGAATTGATGAAACCCTAAGTGCTAACCTAGTTTATCAAGTGATCATGAGATAGGTAGCATACTTCAAGTGGAGAAGCTAATGAAGATCATAACATGACAATGGTGATGGCATGGCGATGATCAAGGCCTTAAACTTGAAAAGAAGAAAGAGAAAAACAAAAAGCTCAAGGCAAAGGTATAACTTGTAGGAGCTATTTTATTTTGGTGATCAAGACACTTAGAGAGTGTGATCACATTTAGGCTTGATAGCCGTACTATTAAGAGGGGTGAAACTCGTATCGGAATACGGCTATCAAAGTGCCACTAGATGCTCTAACTCATTGCATATGCATTTAGGATCTAGTGGAATGCTAACACCCTTGAAAATGTTTGTGAAAATATGCTAACACATGTGCACAAGGTGATACACTTGGTGGTTGGCACATTTGAGCAAGGGTGAAGAAGTTAGAGGTGAAATGGAGTTGGTCGCAATGATGCTGGCGTCAGTCAACTGACCGAACGCTGGGCCGCTCTATGACCGGACGCTGAAGGGCTGCGTCCGGTCGTGTTGTCGGTCGGCACAGTGTTTAGGGTTAAGCACCAGACACTGGGCTATGTCCGGTCAACCATGACCGGACGCTGGGCTGTGTCCGGTCAAGCATGACCGGACGCGTCCGGTCGGCAAAAACTCGTTTTGGACCCTTACTGTAAATGACTGGACGCTGGGGGTCCAGCGTCCGGCCAGCTCTGTCAGAGCGTCCGGTCAACATGTTGACCGTTGAGATCAAACATTCACAGTTGAACGCAGGAGACATGTGGACGCCATCGTGCGACCGGACACTAAGGAGCAGCGTCCGGTCAGTTGGACCGGAGCGTCCGGTCGGCCCGTGTTATGCCCAGTGAAGGGGTATAACGGCTCTATTTCATGGGGGCTTCTATTTAAGCCCCATGGCCGGCTATAGCTCACAACCTTTGGCATTTTCATTGACATAGCAACCTTGTGAGCTTAGCCAAAGCCCTCCCACTCATCTCCATCATTGATTCATCATCATAGTGAGATTGGGAGTGATCCAAGTGCATTGCTTGAGTGATTGCATCTAGAGGCACTTGGTGTTCGTGTTTCGCTGTGGATTTCGCTTGTTACTCTTGGTGGTTGCCACCACCTAGACGGCTTGGAGCAGTGAGGATCGTTGAGCGGAGGGTGGTGATTGTCTCCGGCTCCGATCGTGATGATTGTGAGGGGTTCTTGACCTTTCCCCGATGGAGAGCCAAAAGGTACTCTAGTGGATTGCTCGTGGCTTGTGTGATCCTCATCTTGTGTTGGTTGTGCGGCACCCTATTGAGGGTTTGGTGTGTGAAGCCAATTAGCGCGTGAACCTCCAAGTGAGTGAATCGCCACAACGAAGAGTAGCTTGCCGGCAAGCAAGTGAACCTCGGTAAAAAATCATTGTGTTCATCCTTTGATTTTGAGGTGATTGGTCTTCATTGTTATTCATCCTTGTGATTGATTGGTTCACTCCTCAACACGGCGGTATAACTATCTTGATCACTCTCTTTACTTTACCGCAAACTAGTTGACAAGCTCTTTAGTGTAGCTAGTTATGAGAGCTTGCTTGCTTGGTTAGTGTGGCTCTTTAGTTAGTCTTTGAGAGCACACTAACATAGAGTAGTGTCATAGCTCTTGTGTGAATCGACACTATCTAAACTAGAATTGTGGTAGGTGGCTTGCATTTTGAGTAGGCTAGCGCAACACTTGCTTTGCCTTATAATTATCTAACTATTTTGTTAAGTGTTGTTGTAGAAATTTTATTAGGCTATTCACCCCCCCTCTAGCCATTAGGACCTTTCAGAGGGTAGGGCCTTACCCCCAACCGCCAATTCAGCGGCGCCATGACCAATGGCGAGCCAAAACTCCAAATTGCCTATGAGTAGTAACCGGCTGGACCTAAGGGGAACTGGGCGTCTAGTTGACTACCGCTACCACTCACTGGTGCGAGGAATTGGATGGAGAAGCCTTGAGCTAAGCAAATTTGGAGGGCGGAACGGCGGAGCTCTAGCTGTGGTTATGCCATGGAGCGTGCACCTGCGCGAGAGCGAGCGGAGCATCACATTGCCACTTTACCCGGGGCCACGACCAGTCATGGTAGTAATGGCATGCCGAGGCACGACGCGGTAGGTGGGACGAAGGGTGGAGCGACCGCCATGATGATAGGGCGAGGACGTTGTGCCACCTTAGCATGGCACGGCTGGCGTCTGAACCAGTTGCACATGGGGTGTCACAGCCTTGTGTGCGCAACATGCGCAGCAGCAGCAGACGACGACATGTGAGGGCGTGGCAGGGCAGGCAGTAGAGGCGCAGCACCACAGAGCGGCAACAGAGGCGCAGCGCGGCAGAGTGGCAGCAGCTGGGCGAGGGGAAGCAACAGCTAGCGGCCCGTGGTAGGCACAGTGACCAGCCACGGCCAGGCCAGGTCAGCATCGTCCAGCCAGCGTGGGCGAGCCCGACACGTCGACGCTGAGACCGCGCGTGGTGACCACGCCCATAGGCCAAATAGCCCAAGGCCAAGCTCGTGCATGAATTTTAAAGCACATGTGAAAACTCATCTAACTCATTTCAGGTTCAACCATCTAAACCACGCTTAAGAAGCTGCATTGGACTATCAACCAAAGCTAAAATATGACACTACTCATTAATTAGATTTCACGAAATAAATTCATGAACTTGGTGTTGTCAAACTATTTCTAACTTGAAAATTTTCTAAGTCTTTGAGCTGGGTTCAAATTCAAGTTCCATTTCTAGGCCATTGGAAACACTAGATAATAGTATTATTTTGCTAAAACAAAAGTTGCATTGTCATCTACAAAATTTGTACTTCACACTTTATTTAGGTACCACACACACGTTCTATAATATTTTTGCTCAATAAAAATTATTTTTCAACCCTACTTAATAATTACATAAACCATTATTTCATCGACACAACTGGAAACTAGGTTTCTTCTATTTTCATTCCTTTTTATACTAATTTTTATACTAACAAACATCACATCAACACTCGAAACAAGAGTACTAACACACTCACGACGTTCTTACCTTGCTGAAGGCATAATTTTTCTACTCTTCTTGTTAGGTTTTCATTAGCGCATTTAAGTAAACTAACTCACTATATTTATAGATCTACCTCTCAGGCCATAATCTTAGTGCTTAGAGAGCTCATAACACCAGAGGTGTTACATGCAATTCCACCAGTTAGTTGTACATGCACACTGCAATTAACATTGGAATTTAGCACACTTGCTTGCAGGTTCATTGTAGCTGACCCAGAAGAAATTATTGAAACTCTGGCATGTGCACTTGATTTGATGGTTTTTTGTGAGTTTGTTGCCTTTGCCTACATTAGTCATATGAAGCTAGTTTCAATTTTGAATACAAGATGCATAAGTTCAAAAATTGAGATGGTCTTTTGAGATGTAGGTAAACATACATTTTTTCCTACTCTATGTACTAGATACATCGTCTGTGGAATTCCTTTTCCTAGAGCTTATGCTGCTCTGTTGTGTATTAGAGAGCACAACAATAGCATTTTGGGTTACCTGGTCCATGTGGGATACATCCTGTACCTGAATGAGATCCTGCTGGCTGTGAGTTACCTATTCCCTCTGAGTTCATGGTTGCGTGTGTGTTGCCTATTGGTTTTGAGCTACCTCCTGCCTGTGAAGTTCATGCCCTACTTCTCTTCTCACATGTTGACCTGTTGTGTCTAGGCATGTGGCATTTGCTGCATCTAATAACTGTACTAGTTTTTGGCATTTTAGTGGCCTTTCTCCCTTCTGTTGCCTCCCTTCTCCTCTCAGTCTTTGGTCTGCCAGGATCTTCTGCTGCCTCCCTTCTTCTCTCAGTCTTTGGTCTTTGCCCTACACCTCCTAACTCATTAACAAACTCTGCATCACTACTGTCTGCATTTGGAGTGCAATTGCCATCATCCTCACCTTCCTGCCTAGTTTGGGGCCTAGATGTAACACCCTCATATATCACATCATCTAAGCTTGATGCCTCACCCTTCTTCAACTTCTTGAAATCCTCAAATTTTCTACATATCTAGGTTGCTTCATCATCATCACCTAAACTGCATGAGTCTCTAGGCATGTACTCACGTCGGTGTCAGACTTCTCATCTCCATTTGGCTCACTTGCTCTCCCTATCTCTCTAGGACTACTATAAAATTGTCTAACATGGGCAACTTGCTTGTCTACTTCTTTACTTTCACTTTTCCTTACAACCAAAGGTGGTAGATCCTCATCTATGTCATCATCCTCTGAATTATTTTTCATCTCTTCCTCATAGCCGTTGCCTTCATCTGTTGCATCCTGCTCATGTATAGGAACTATCTCATGCTTTTCAACATACACGTCTGCAACACCACCTTCACCAATGCAATTAGACATGTACTGGCACACCTGGTCATCAACCAAAGCTCTTAGTCCTGAACTCATATCTCTCCCAGGAAATAGCCAATGCAACATTGTACCTTCTTTGACATCACAATGGTCACAGAGATGACGAAGAACTTCATGGAGTGACAACTTATCTCGGTCAACATAAGACATAGCTTGAGTACCTCCAACATAAAACAGATCATTGCTATTCCTCAAAAACTCCCCATTAAAATGAAACCGCACAGGGAGGACGTAAAAAAATTCTATTGCCAACCACTTGAAGCCTACATGCAAAACATACACGCTATGAGGTACTACTTATAAAATATGTTCAATAGATAACAATATTATTAAATTAAATACCGACGTTAAAGTGACATTTAATTCAAAAAGCAAAGTTCGTGAAATTAACACAATCACGGAGAGCGCCGAGCACAATCATGGAGAGCACCGAGCTTGGGGTCGTAGATTTTGACACTGAGCTTGGTGCCATGGTTATTGGCGTCAAGACCTGTCTTACGTATGGGCCCTCTCTTCCTTTCTCTCTTACTTCTCTATCGTTCCTGCGCTAGGGCACCGCCAGTGTTGCCGCACCTCCGCACCCATGCCCACGCCGGCCACCACGCCCACGGCGGCCATGACGCAAGACGTGCACGTTCCTTACACAGATAGAGGAGGCTTAGGTTCATCTAGCCAAGCACCTATAGGGTCCATAGACATTGTGTACGAGGACGAGGACGACGACGACGACAAGGTGGACCAGAGGCCTGAGGAGCTTGGCCCGTCTTAGCTCCAGGACACTCTCTCGACTTAGCCTACACAGCCTTCAGACACTAGGCGACGTCGTCCACATGACCCTTACACTCCAGGCACCAACGCTCTTGGTCACAAGGGTAAGGGTAAGACTAGGAGACAGTGAGGGTTTATGGTAGATGTTATTATGTAGTATTATGGACTTTGTGGACTTTCATTATGAAATATTGTGGACTGTATGGACTATTATTATCGAATATGAACTACTATGGACTATAATTATGGACTATGTGGACTATTAATTTGCTCATGTATATGGTTTCAGATGAATGTGTTATATATTTGTATGTTTGTACATATTGTATTGAGGTTAAATATTCATCTCATATTTATGTATGGATGGCATCAAAAAATAGAGGAAATATGATGAAATTTTTCTGCCTAAAGTACGTACTCCCTCCGTTCCTTAATATAAGCCATATAGTTTTTAGCACCAATATTAACGCACGGCTTGAGGAAGGATGTGAGACCGAGGAAAAAAAGGAAAATCAGACCATCTTCTCTCTCCCAATCAGATTGCTTTCTAAATTTAAGGGATTGGTTGGGCTATGCGCTATGTACGGTGGGAAGGTTTCCAAACTAATCGGCGTGAGAGCTGATACGTACCTATATTTTGGAATTTTCTTTAGAAATCTATATGGCTTATATTAAGGAACAGAGGGGGTATTAATCAGAGGCATAAGTTTTTCTAGTTCAAAATTGTGATTGATGTCTGAAATCAAATAGACTTTTCAGTCATGGAATCTAGGAAAATAGCCTTTACAGTGATTTGCCATGTCATCATCGAATAGACTTTTTAGTGTCCTTCGAAATAGTGATTGAAGTCTGAAATTAAATAGGCTTTTTAGTCATGGAATCTAGGCACTCCAGTGTCCTATGATGTAGGCTTTTCAGTGATTTTGAGTAGACTTTCTAGGAGCATTTACAGCACAATACAATAGCTAGCAAACCTGCCTCCGCCTATATATATGTGTTCTAGGATGCATTGCTAATCAAAAGGAAAACTAAACTAGTATTCGGTTTCGTTGAAGTAGGAATGTCTGGAGGATCATCTAGAGGAAAGGGTTTTGGGAGTGGGAGAGGAAAGGTGGGGACGAAGGGAACTCCCATTGTGTGGGAGAGGCCTCTTGGGTCTGATTTCTTTGAGAAACTAGTGTATCAGTTTCCCCCCGAGAGCAAGAGTGATTTTACTAAAGAGTGCCCTCTCAGAGGATACGATAACAAGAAGGAAGATTGACCAAAATACATGCATGGTGAGGACTGCTTAGTGCAGATGTTCTCCAAGGGGATCGACTGAGGTCGTCGCTTCTTCAAATGCCCGTGGGCATGGGTAATTGCTATTACATTTCATTTTGTTAAATATGTTTCTCGAATACCCTTACAACTCATAGGACATATTTATTATAGTCTTTCAAGTTCGAAGAAAACTATGGGTTCACTAGGTGGGTCGATCCTCGACCAATTTATCCACATCAGCAGTACATCTACTACCTGCAGGACCAAATCTTCGATCTACAAAGGGAAGTTAGCAGCAGGTACAAGGAAGACGAAGACAACGACAACAACAATGATGCAAGTTCATAGGAGGTACTCTGCAATGATCCAATATTGCACCTGCTGAAAGCTCTAGTTTGGTTTTGGTGAATTGATGAAAGCCATAAGTGCTAACTTAGTTTATCAAAGTGATTATAAGATAGATAGCACATTCTAAATGGTGAAGCAAATAAAGATCATGACATGATGATGGTGATGCCATGGTGATGATCAAGTGCTTAGACTTGAAAAGAAGAAAGAGAAAAAATAAAATGCTTATGGCAAAGGTATAAGTGGTAGGAGCCATTTTGTTTCAGTGATCAAGACACTTAGCGAGTGTGATCACATTTAGGTTTGATAGCTATACTATTAAGAGGGGTGAAACTTATATCGAAATGCAGTTATCAAAGTGCCAATAGATGCTCTAACTCATTGCATATGCATTTAGGATCTAGTAGAGTGCTAACACCCTTGAAAATGACAGTCCGACGGTGCCACCGATGCCTTGTATAGAAAAGACAGGGTTTCACAGAGTGTACCGGACGCTGGTATCTACTAGACCGGAGCGTCCAGTCAGTGGAAGCAGTAAAGATGCTAGCGTTGGTCTTTGACTGGACACTAGGTCACTTCGTGATCGGACACTAGATGACTGTGTCCAGTCCCGCTGACGTGGCAATGCACAGAGAAGACAGTGAGTGACCGAACGCTGGGTGAGTTCGGTCAGGCGTGACCGGACACGTCTGGTCGTGAATTTTCACCTCTGGAAGCTTACTAGAAGTGACCGGACGCTTGGGTCCTACGTCTGGTCGTGATCAACCGAACTCGTCTAGTTATGAGTGGAACCTTACTAGAAACGACCGGACGCTGGTGTTGGTGCGTCCGGTCACATCGAGCAGCGCGTCCGGTCATAACTTAAGTGCACTGATGACCGTTGAGATCAGACGATTAGCATTTGAAGCAGGGGCCACATGGCGTGCATTGCGTGACCGGACGTTTGGGTCCTGCCTCTGGTCGATCTGACCGGAGCGTCCGGTCGCCCGAGCAATGCCCAGTGAAGGGGTACAACAGCTCTATTTCATGGGGGCTTCTATTTAAGCCCTATTGTCGGCTCTAGCTCACCCTCTTAGCCATTTACATTGACATAGCAAGGTTGTGAGGTCAGCCAAAGCCCTCCCACTCATCTCCATCATAAATTCATCATCTTTGTGAGATTAGGAGTGAATCCAAGTGTATTGCTTGAGTGTTTGCATCTATAGGAACCCTGGTGTTTGTGTTTCGCTGTGGAATTCGCTTGTTACTCTTGGTGGTTGTCGACACCTAGATGGCTTTGAGCAGCGAGGATCGTCGAGCGGAGGTTGTTGATTATCTTTGACTCCGATCGTGGTGATTGTGAGGGGTTCTTGACCTTTTCCCGACGGAGAGCCAAAAGGTACTCTAGTGAATTACTCGTGGCTTGTGTGATCCTCATCTTGTGTTGGTTATGTGGCACCCTATTGAGGGTTTGGCGTGTGATGTCAATTAGCGCGTGAACCTCCAAGTGAGTGAATCGCCACAACGAGGACTAGCTTGCCAGCAAGTAAGTGAATCTCGGTAAAAAATCATTGTGTCATCATTTGATTCCGATGTGATTGATTTTCATTGGTATTGATTCTTGTGATTGATTGGTTCATTCCTCAACTTGGCGGTATAACCATCTTACTCTATCTCTTTATATTACCACAAACTAGTTATAGACCTCTTTAGTGTAGCTAGTCGTGAGAGCTTGTTAGTTTGGTTAGTGTGGCTCTTTAGTTAGTCTTTGAGAGCATACTAACTTAGTGTAGTGACATAGTCATTATGTGGATAGAGACTATAGAGACTAGAATTGTGGTAGGCGGCTTGTAATTTTAGTAAGCTAGCGCAACACTTGCTTTGCCTCATAATTGTCTAACCGGTTTGCTAAGTGTTGTTGTAGAATTTTTTAATAGGCTATTCATCCTCCCTCTAGCCATTAGGATCTTTCACCTACCCTAATCACAAGAACAAGGAGCCTTCGTTGTCAGCCCCATCACCACCACCAACAACAATAGAAGACTACTATGGAGAAGGTGCAACACAATTTGCTATATGGCCACACTATTAGGACGATCCTATCTTATTCACATAACACATCCATGTGTTTGTTGTTTAGTTTAATTACCTAAGGCATGTTAGGTTTAGTCAAAAAAATTATTTACCCTTATTTGGTACATGTTCTCATATGCTATTTCTTGGGCTTGTTGTTCGCTTCAATTACCTAAGGCATATTAGATTTAGTTCAGGACCTCTGTACCTTAGTTTGGTACATGTTCTTACATGGTATTTCATGTGTTTTGTGTGTTGAATTATATAATTCCCTACTTCGTTAGGTTTTGTTTGTAGCACATGATCATATTTCACTATATACGTAATATTAAACTGAATATTATGACCACAAATAATGAAACAACTACATAATGAAAAGTCCAATACAATGACATATTAAACAACACAATAATATTAGAAATATGTGCCGACAAACTAAATAACACAGTACATGACCTAAACATGCCCATACTTTACATTATATGATAACATAATGAAAAGCCCAATAGTAGACAACATTGTTCATGAATAAACCATAGAACTAGCAAGTAATGAAGACAACTGAGTACAACGAGGTTACTTTTTCTTCCACAGGGCATCGAGATTCTTCTTCATCGCTGCTTTCGCTTGACGTGCACGCTTAAGCTTCTTCTCCATCTCCTCCCTATATGTAGCAACACGTCTTCTTTCCTCCTCTTCCTTGTACTTCTTTTTTGCAGCCTCCTCTCCGCGTCTTTTCTCATCATCTCCTTGTCCTCTGCCTCCCACCGCAACAGTTTCTACATCCATTCCTTGTCTTCAGACTTGATCGCAGTGTTGATCCACTGCTCAAAATCACAGAGCGGTGGAGGGGTCTGCAAAAATACAATTATTACAAAACAAAAAAATCATGCAAGATGTCATATGACACAAACATCAATTTCTCACCATCTTGTTAATACGGCGCTAACGAAGTGTATGCTCAAATGCAAAATTGGAACACATCTAATACATCTGCCTATATGTGTCCTCTTTATCGGACTTGGCTACCTTGCAACGATCGCCGCAAAAGCACATGGGCATTGGAACGCCACTAGGCAGAGGCAATGGATCGAAAGCATTTTCGATCATCTGGCAATAACTATAATTTAGCCATTTTCGTTCTAAGAACCGAAAGCAATTAACATTAAACTCTACACCTAGGGTTTCCCATTTGATCCACAACAATGAACACATATCATAACAACGTGCGCTGAGGTTATCTTGGTTTGGTAGCTTTTCCACGTCTTGGCATCCTGCGATTGTATAATATAAATATTGAAATTGCATCAAACCCTAAGTAATGACGATTTTTAAATTGAAAAATCTGACTAATACATACCTAATTAATTTGAAAAAAACTAAGGAGCGAGGATACCTTGCTCTCAAAGATCTACGGATCAAATCAAAGTTTTCAAGGTCCAATATGCCGATTCGTGAGGTAGGGCAAAGTGGAGAGAAAAAAAATCCAAGAGGAAGGAGAAAGAAGAGAAGGAAGACTCGGGCAAAAAGGTTGGGCGTCAGGTTAAAACACCGCCTCGGCGCCATAGATCTTGATGCCGTTCTCAACGCCAATAACCACGGCGTCATGCTTGGCGCTAATAACCACGGCGCCAAGCTCGACGTCAAGATCTACGGCGTCAAGGTGCCTGCCAAGCCACTGCCATGTCTACGCCGAGCCCAAGACCTAGACGCCAAAATCTATGATGCCAAAACGTGTAAGCTCGGCGCCACCAATGATAACGCCGAGCTAAGGGTCCCAATTTTGAAAGCATAACCCATGTGTTTTTTTAAAAAGGGCTAAAAAAAGGAAAAAATTCGGCAACCGCAGTAGCCCGCACCGTCTTTCTTGCTGCGTCTCGCCTCGCTTGGGTAGCTGCTGGGCTCTGCCGGAACATGCGAGGGAGGGAAAGGAACAGGAAGAGAGAGAAACTAAAGAAACCATTTTTTTCTCTTGCTTAGTGAAACAACACAGACCAGAGAACCAAGTGGTGATTTTCTTAAACATTCAGGAATAAGGGCACCTAAATCATGACAATGGTGATTTTCTCCAACTCTGCATCCTGACTTGACATCGGCACTCCTCTAACAATTTACTGGCTTTATAGGCCAGCAGGCCAGCAGCAGTAACCATCACTGAAACGAACGATGCTGCCAGATGCCATCAGGATTCAAATTCAGGAATAAGGGCACCTAAATCATGACAATGGTGATTTTCTCCAACTCTGCATCTTGACTTGACATCGACACTCCTCAAACAATTTACTGGCTTTATAGGCCAACAGGCCAGCAGCAGCAACCATCACTAAAACAAACGATGCTGCCAGACGCCGTCAGGATTCAAATTCAGGAATAAGGGCACCTAAATCATGACAATGGTGATTTTCTCCAACTCTGCATCTTGACTTGACATCGGCACTCCTCAAACAATTTTCTGGCTTTATAGGCCAATAGGCCAGCAGCAGCAACCATCACTGAAATGAACGATGCTGCCAGACGCCATCAGGATTCAACATCGGAGAAATCTGACGCAAAAACACATCTGATGCTCCCAACCCGTTAGCGCTCATACACATCATCTGAACTATCATCTAATAGGAGAGGAGATGGCAGCAGAACTTGATGCGAAGATGAGCTTACCACATATTCGCTGATTGTTCTTGTGGGGAGTGGACTACACCACCACTGCCGCCAGATCTGGACCAAAATCCTTCAATTGGGAAGGGGAATCGCGGCTGAGGCAGCGCAGCAGCCGGTGACGCAGCCTGCGTTTGGCCGTGGAACACGACGCCCACAAGCAGCAGCCGGCATGGAAGGAGGCGTGAGTATAGGATTGGGGAGGGAAGGATTTGGCGTGAACTAGGGAGGGGGGAGGCGGCGCCGGGAAGGAGAATCGCGTGCGTCGCAGGAGATCCGCCCGAGGCTGTCCGCAGCGGTAAAGGCGACGGTACGCCAGCAGCAGCGTACCGGGCGTCCGCACCGCGCGCCTCTAAATGGCCTGGGAACGTAGCGGCTGCACACAAAAACGCCACAGAGCCCGCACGCGATAGAGAAAACACTAAACACTATAGCAATACTGTAGCACGGAGAGAGAAAAAGTTTGTGAGAGAGAAAGAGGGAGAGGGTGGAATAAAATATAGAATAGTGGGTATAGAGTATGGGATAGAGATAACACGGGTGCGGGAGAAATGGGTATAGAGTAGAGAATCTCGATGACTAGGATAGAATATTCCTTTTTAGAGATGAAAATAGAGGTGGACGAGTGCGGATAGCCTTAGTAGACGTTTCATCAGATTTCATCGCCTCGGTAACGGTGCCGGCTGGGTTTCGTCCGGATGAAACTCTATATTTCTCTCTTCGTCAATACTTGGTCGTGTTTGGTTCTAAAGTGCATCGAATATTTGAACACATGTATAAAGTATTAAATATAGACTAATTACTAAACTAATTATATAGTTTGCGATTAATCTGCGAGACGAATCTTTTGAGCCTAATTAGTCCATGGTTTGATAATTTGCTACAGTAAACATGTGCTAATAGCGGATTAATTAGGCTTAAAAAATTCGTCTCATGGAGTACTAATGGATTATGTAATTTGTTTGTTTATTAGTATCCGAACACCCCATGCAATATCCTCTCGACACACCTCCTAAATTTTAGTAGCCGGATCCAAACACCCTCTTAGTGAAACAACACACACCAGAGAACCGAGTGGCGTGTGCTGTGGGTGTGCAGGCCACCTGTCCGGGTTCGGTGCATAATTCCAGTTGCCTTGTATGGATGTGCCACCACTGTTATATCTTTCAGCCGTATTTTTTTAGTCTTAGATATAGGTTGTAGATCTAATTTGCACACTAGAGGTGTGTGTGAGTGTGTTAGAGCAAATTCAATAGTTGAGACAAATGTTCAGCTATAAGATAAGTTCTAATAGCCAAACCATACAACAACTTATCTACAACTAATTTAATATATATTTTTTAGTACCAAAATGGTCCCACCATTCAACTATTCCATACTCTCTTTTCTACCCTCCCTCTCACGCTGCTCGCTAATCTTCGTAGAAAGGCAGTAGCTTTTTTACATGGAAATATGTGATCAGCTAGTCAACTTCTGCGGCGCCAAGCAGTCCCGTGTTATGTTTCCTCTCTCCTTCAGATTGGTAAAGCTTCTAACACGCTTGACGATACGACTATTATTGTACCTGCCCTTAGGGTGTGTGCATGTGATGTGAGTTAGTGCGTGACTTCATATACTAAAGCTTATGTTGAAAGGTCGAGGGGAAAAACATAGATCAGTGGGAGAGGGAGAGGGGAAGAAGATGACGATAAACAATAGATAAAAAAGGGTTTTTTGGGTCGAAGTCATTACAATTCTTCGAAGTTGGATAAATGCCATTATAATTCGGGTATTCTAAAACATGCCATTATAATTCTAGGTGTTGCTGGTGCTCGCCATTGTCTACGTATGTGAACAGCTCGGGCCCACTGTCAGGTTGAGGAAGGCGTACTTGACTTCCGTATGGACATCGATGCCCTTCTTGCATGTTACAAGCCGTCGCGTCCTCTCTCACGTTCAATCCATCCCCCACCCGTGCTCCTCTCCGTCTTTCTCTTCCTTTCCCTGAGAACCCTAACCCTAGACTGTAGCCACCGTCGGAGACCTGCGGAGCTACGACGGTGACCTGCAGAGCTGCAACATTGGTGGTGTCGTGTCTGTGGCCGGCGCATCCACCAGAGGAGATGTAGGACCCATGAAGACGACGAGTGGTGAGGTCTTCCTGCATCTGCGCCGTAGTGTTGCGGCGGAGATGGAGGACTGCAATAGCAGGTAATGTGTGCGTGTCCCCTGTTATCAGTTTGAGCACATAGTGTAGTTGACTTGTGCTTGCCTATTTACACTTCGATTTGGGACTCGTTTTGATTGTCGGTAGGAATGGTATGTTCGCGATAGAGGTTAAAGTCCACGGTTTCGCTATGAAAGACTCAGATGGTAGGAAATCATACACTAAAGGCACTGTGATTAAGTGGGATGTGGAATTTGGGTCTTTAACGCTTGAACTGTTGGTGGGATGGATTGCAAATGAATTGAATGTGCCCTCTAACCAGTTACCCATAGTGTGGTTCTTTGATAAAAGACTGCATGAGGATGTCAGATTAATTAGTGAAATTCAGATGGTTGATGTCTTTGAAATGTACAAGGAAGAGATGGGTTGTCAGCTTGTAGTGGGATTGTTTGATAATGATGCTGAGTTTGATGACCTACAACCTTTATGTACAATTCCTCCTGAGGTTAGATTTGAGATACCCAACAATGATTTTCCATTGCCGATGAACCAAATAGTGCTGCTGCTAACAATCTCGAGCCTCCTAAACCCAGTACTACTGCTGCTAACAATCTAGAAACAGATAGTGATTTAGAGCCTAAACAAGGTGATGATGTTGATGTAGAGCCTGAGAGGGAGCCTGATATCTTTGATAATCCTAAAGAATATGTTGGAGTTGATTATGAACAAATCTATATTTCAGTTCCTAATGCACAGCAAGCTGCTAATGCACAGCCAGTTAACAATGCTTATGATTCTGTTGATGCTCACCCATCTGATGAAAATGCTTCTGCTAATGCACAGTCAGTTCCTGAAGAATATGATGAAGTTGATGATGTAGACCCTCTTGAGGTGCATGTACTCCATGATCCTGAGAATCCAAACATAGTGAATGGGGCATTGTTTCCTGATATCATTGCATTTAGGAAAGCAATTAGGCACCATGCAGTGAAGACTGGTTTTGGGTTTGCTGGGCTCAAAATAGACAAGACCAGGTTCTTAGCTCACTGTGCTATCGAGGATTGTCCGTGGCGCATACATGCATCCACTATTTTTGATAAAAAAACAATAAAGGTAATGTGTTCAACTGCTGTTGTTTATGACCTATTTGTGACCTTTTTTGATATGCTAATGACCCGTTTGACATGTTTGTGCAGATAAAAGTGCTTCCTACACAGCACAATTGTCCTACCACCAAGCTTAGAGAAGGAAAGATGGCAAGTCAGGGCTGGTGTGCAGACAGGCTAGCAGACTGAGTGAAAAAGAATCCAAATAAGGGCCCGACAGATGCCAAAGATAAATTGGAGGGTGACTATGGAATTAAGTTGAAGTACTCCAAAGCTTGGTCAGGTTTGCAGGTTGCTCTAGACCAGATTCATGTGTCTTATGAGGAAAGTTTTCAACTATTATTCAATTGGGCTGCACAGGTTGAAATAAGTTCTCCTGGTAGCATTGTAGAAAGAATTAGAGACAATAGGTGATCAAAAAAGGTTCAGAAGGATATTTGTTGCTCTGAAGCCATGCATTGATGGGTTCTTAGTTGGTTACTGACCATTTATTGGCTTATATGCTTCTAGTCTGAATGGGAGGTATCTTGGGCAGTTGGTTTTAGCTACTGGGGTTGATGGCCACAGTTGGTTGTACCATATTGCCTATGGTGTTTGACACAGAGACTGAAGATAACTGGAAGTGGTTCATGCAGAATTTGCACAGAGCTGTTGGGGACCCTCCAAGATTGGTGATTTGTTCAGATGCTTGTAAAGGCCTAGAAAAAGCTATGGGAGTTGTCTTCCCACATGCTGAGAATAGGGAGTGCACGAGGCACTTGTACCAAAACTTCATGAAGCACTACTTAGGTGATGTGTTCATTGTCCATTTGTATCCTGCTACAAGGAGCTACACAGAAGGCATGGTTCAGGTGGCACATGAAGAAAATTTTTGAGTTTGCTCCTGATGCAATTTAGTACCTTGAGGAACACCATTCTAGGATTTGGTACAGATGTGCCTTCTTAGAGCTTAGCAAGTGTGATTACCTAACTAACAATATGTTAGAGAGTTTCAATGCACAGATTAAAAAGCTAAAGGGACTTCACCTCCATGAGTTGTGTGATAGGCTGAGGGAGCTCATAATGGAGAAGAGGTACATTAGGAAGAAGATTGCAAGGCAGTGGGAGGATGCATCCTCCCAGGTGTACTCAAGGAGCTCAATGCCATTAGCAAAAATTTGAAAGTAGTCAAGGTTGCAACCTATGATGATGGCACTGCAGAGGTCACAATATTAGATGACTGAAACAACCAGAAAAGGCACACAGTGGATCTTGAAAACCACAAGTGTTCCTGTAGGGAATGGCAAATAACTGGCAAGCCTTGCAAGCACGCCCTAGCATGGATTTGCTCTAACAGAGGAGTCCAAATCTCTGACTATGTCCATGAGTATTACTCTGTTGCAAAGTTTAGAGCTGCATATGAACAGAGAGTGGAACCTATGCCAGACAGGTTCCAGTGGCCTCATTTTGAGCTAGGATTTAAAGTTTTTCCACCATTACTTGGAAGAAGACCAGGCAGGCCTAAAGTGGTAAGGATAAGAGGTTGCTTGGAAAAAAATAGTACAAAGAAGAAAGTGAAATGTCGAAGGTGTGGAGATTTTGGACACTTTGCCAAGACATGCAAGGAACCTGAGATGGGACCTGATGGTGAGACTGTTGCTGCACTGAATAAAAAGTAAGACTTGTATTGTTTTCATTTTGTATCTGTCTACTAAATAGTGGTATCAGAAATAATTTGTTTGAACTAATGATGCAGGAAGAGGCCGGCTGAAGAAGAAGCTGGACCATCTCAAGTGAAGAAGAAGAAGTCAGCTTCAGCTAAGAACAAGAAGACAGCTAAGAAGAAGAAAACACCAGTCAAGAAAAAAACTGATGAAAAAGGCTGTAGCTCCACCTGCTAAGGTTGTTAGAGGTCTGATGGATATGCTGAATAATGGGCAGTAATGCACCTATAGTTTATTTTATGACTTGGATGTATTTTGTGACTTAGGAGTCTGTGCTGTAAATAGCCTTTGTGGCCTATATGGCCTTTGGACCTGAACAAGCACTTTTGTAATATGAGAATAGCCTGAGTGTTGTAACCTGCTATGCTATTGTAGTGCCCTTGTTAATGCTTGTGCTTTGTAAGCTGAATGGTATGTCGGAGCAATGGCTGCAAACTCTATAATTTCGTTGCTTCCAAGTAATGAAATTGCTTTTGTAGAGCCCTTGTTGGCTATTTGTATGAAATGTTCAGGGGCACTTGAAATGTAATGAGATGGTTGCCAGCATTGTAGAACTGTCTTATGTGCAATGAAATTGCATTGGCGCTGCTTGCATCTACATCTACATTTTTTTGTGATGGTTGCCAGCATGCAGTTAGCTCAATCTGAACATATACTGAAATGCATGTATAGGGCCTCTGTTGTGTGTTTGAGCTATTCCAGGATATACTTGCTTGAAGTATGAAGTATTTGCGCATTTTGCCTGTACTTCTATTATCATACAATTTTTTCTACAGCCCAAGAGAATGTCTTAATATTTTCTGGTGATATGAAACATGTATTGCAATTAACCACATATATGTAAGAGTGAGGCATAAAACACATAGCCATAAAAGACCATTTAGTTTTCCATTGCAGAGTTGCAACTGTGGCACTGGTACATATGTTTTGGTGCCATTCTACAATGTTATGGTGCATCTATGCAATGGCAAAGGCGAACAGCAGCAACAGCATCTTGCTGAAGCAAGAAGCACAAGCACAGGCGCAACCTCAGATCTTGGTTCAAGCTCAAGCACACGGAGATATGCAAGCTGATCGATCACTAATTCTCATTTCATCAGATATTTGGTACCCATTTCAATTCATACCATACGTTCATTTCATTACAATTCTGGAAACATACAGTCACACACACACAACCCAAACATACACACACTCCGTCCTAACAGAAACTGCTACAATCAGTTCACTTCCACATTGCAGCCACACGCAAACCAAGCAGAACACCGACAAATCCTACAAAGACAACGGCTACAAAAGAAGAATCAAGCACAATCTGCATGTTCTTGTTGTTGACTTTAGGCTTCACTGCAGGCATGTTCTTGTTGTCGACTTCAGACTTCACTGCAGGCATCACCTCAACATGTAGCATCTTTATTTTTCAAACCTCTGCTACAACACTATCCAGTGTTTGCTTCACCAGTTCCAATTCTTCCTTCAAATCGACGCAACAAACACCAGTTGCATCCTTCACGGATTGCACCCTCCGTTTCTCTATTTCTAAGGCCATATACTCCTTCACAGAGCGGATGTATGGGCAGGTACTATCATCATCCTGCAATCAAAACAAAGGGCATAAATCAGAGATGAATCAACACACAGCGAGCACAACAATATAAAAAATCATAACCTTGATGTTGTACGGGCACTTGAGGTACCACTCGCCCTTTGTCGCCGGTTGCTTGCTTTGGATGTGGACCAAAGCAACATGGCAAAAGGGACACTCCCTTCTACCGCTGGTCGTCGAGCTCGAGCCACTGGAAGTTGCCTTCATGGTGCTGCGACTCCACTTCCCGGCCATGGCTTCAAAGTTGGGCGCCGCCATCGAACCGATGGTGCCCGTGCCAGACTGCTCCGCCATGGTCTGCGACGTCGGCTAAGGCGGGGGGTTGGATGCTGGCTATATTCTAGGGTTAGGGTTCTTGGAGGAGGGGAACGGAGAAGGATGAGCATAGGTCGCCGTCGTAGCTCCGCAGGTCTCCGCCGGCAGCTATAGTCTAGGGTTAGGGTTCTTAGGGAAAGGAATAGGAAGACGGAGAGGAGCACGGGTGGGGGATGGATTGAAAGGGAGAGAGGGCACGACGGCTTGTAACACGCAAGAAGGGCATCGATGTCCATACGAAAGTCACGTACGCCTTCCTCGACCTGACAGTGGGCCCGAGCTATTCATATATGTAGACAATGGCCAGCACCAGCGACACCCAAAATTATAATGACATATTTCAGAATACCCGAATTATAATAACATTTATCCAACTTTGAAGAATCGTAATGGCTTCTATAAAAAAAACCATAAAAAAAAGGCAGCGAGCGAGGTGGGGAAAAAAGGGCGAGGTGAGAGAGAGAAGACGAGAGAGGGATCACGAGGTGTGCTTCCTCCTCCGCCCAATCGGGCCCAACCAAATCCCGCCAGCGCCGCCTCCTTTATACTCCCTCCCACGTCTTTCCCCGGAGCTAAAAGGGCGGGAGAGGCTCGCTTCGCTTCTTGGATCGCGGGGGGTCACGGGACGCGCGCCGCGGGCCGGTACGCTGCTGGTGGACTGCTCGACCCTTGCCTACCAGCTGCTGCTTTGGCTGGCGCCGGCGAGAGAAGGACGACGGCGATGGACCGGGCGGCGCTCACCGTGGGGCCGGGGATGGACATGCCCATAATGCATGACGGCGACCGCTACGAGCTCGTCCGCGACATCGGCTCCGGCAACTTCGGCGTCGCGCGCCTCATGCGCAACCGCGCCGATGGCCAGCTCGTCGCCGTCAAGTACATCGAGCGAGGCGAGAAGGTTGGTTTTCGCTAGCACTTGCTGCTGTGCCTTGCACTCTTTGCTCGCCTGCCTGCCTCTCCAACACCAGCATCATCAACCACCCACCCACTGCAGATTGACGAGAACGTGCAGCGGGAGATCATCAACCACCGCTCCCTGCGCCACCCCAACATCATCCGCTTCAAGGAGGTCATCCTCACCCCGACGCACCTCGCCATCGTCATGGAGTACGCCTCCGGCGGGGAGCTCTTCGAGCGCATCTGCAACGCCGGCAGATTCAGCGAGGACGAGGTCCATCTCTTTCCTCTTCTCTCGCTCTCATCAACCCTGCTTGTCACTCGTGCTGTCTGTCTTCTGTACTAGTATTGCCACTCCTACCTGTCCTGTACAAACATGCTTGACTAATCAACTGTCAAAGCTCCTTTCAGGCGCGTTTCTTTTTCCAGCAACTCATATCAGGGGTCAGCTACTGCCACTCCATGGTACTACTACTCTTTATTTTCTTCCCTTCCAATATTATTACCAAATATAGCAGGTGGATCTTAGTACTGAACTGGTCTGGTCTGTTTAAAATTGCTCTGTTCTCTGCCTACCTCTTTGTCAAGCAAGTATGCCATCGTGACTTGAAGCTAGAGAACACCCTGTTGGACGGGAGCACCGCGCCTCGCCTCAAGATATGTGATTTCGGCTACTCAAAGGTACTGCTAGATGCTCACTCTGTTTATTTACGAATTTAGCGGGGAAATGAAATGCAGATGCAATTAATAGGGCACACTTTACCCTGTTATAATATACGTACCAAATGAGGAGTAAGACTATTAATAACTGTAATTAGCAGCCCATGACCTAGTCAAGAATAAATTAACTGAATCATCTGCTTATAATTCAGTACATATTGTTATCTGGTGCCTTTCAAAAAGAAAAAAAAAATTGTCATCTTGTGGGAATTTTGTCTCCTTAAACTGTTGCTCTGCTTATAACTCTTTTTGCATTGCAGTCATCAGTTCTACACTCTCAGCCCAAATCTACAGTGGGAACTCCTGCATACATTGCTCCTGAGGTTCTTCTGAAGAAGGAATACGATGGAAAGGTATTGTCCTGCATACATCCGAAATCTACACTTCCCATGCTGTTTCTATGAATACGCACGAGCAACATGTTTATGTGGCAAAGCATTTATACATGCATGGTGTATAGCTATGTACTGTAGGGAACTATGTTGGAAGGTTGGAATTTAAATCAGTCACTAACTCTTTGTTACTGAACCAAGGTTGCTGATGTGTGGTCATGCGGAGTGACCCTTTATGTGATGCTGGTTGGTGCATATCCATTTGAGGACCCAGACGAACCTAAGAATTTCAGGAAGACAATTCAGGTTTCCTTTGCAGCCGTATTTACACTTCAGAATTTCTGAATTGGCTGCCCATTTTGACTAAACACTGACGAGATCTGTTTGGCAGAGAATATTGGGTGTGCAGTACTCAATTCCAGACTATGTCCACATATCTCCAGAATGCCAAGATCTTATTTCTAGGATTTTTGTCGCCAACCCAGCCACTGTGAGTACTTCTGGCTTTATAATGTTTCATTATCTTCTGCACATGTTTGCTTTGAACAAATCACTGACATTGCGATGCAGAGGATCACCATCCCAGAGATAAGAAACCATCCTTGGTTCTTGAAGAACCTCCCAGCTGACCTAATGGGTGACAGCACAATGAGCAAGCAGTATGAGGAGCCCGAACAACCGATGCAGAGCATGGATGAGATCATGCAGATCCTGGCTGAGGCGACCATTCCAGCAGCTGGTTCCCGTGGGCTCAACCAGTTCCTGAACGATGGCCTTGACCTCGACGATGACATGGAGGACCTAGACTCAGATGCCGATCTTGACCTGGAAAGCAGTGGGGAGATCGTTTATGCTATGTGACAGCATCGAATACTCAGCAACGAGGCAATGTGTATCATCAACCGCGCTCAGATGGTTTTGTTGCGTCGCAGGTTACCAAGATAAATAGTGGGACGAAAAGGGGTGTGTGCTGCTGGTAGTTGTATTGTACTTGCAGGTATCTGCTAGCAGATGCTGCTCACGCCTGATGCCGTGATGCCCCTTTTTATCACCCTGTTGTGTTTGGCTGTTGTTTGGTGCACCTCCAGTGTTTTACAACAGTTTAGCCCTTTGGAATTGCTACTACTAGAACCTCGTTCATCTGAGAAGACCCTTTGTTTCTGCATCCCCAACTAAGGGACAGCGATGTACTTGTATTATTATTGTTACACTGTGTTTGTATCATATTATTTGGTGTAGGAAAATAAAGAAACTCCATTGCCCGTTCTCTTTTCATTTCATCCGTATCTCACAATCTTTTGAGAACCCGCTGGAGATCTTTCTCAGATTTGGTGTCTTTTGACTTCTGTATCTCACGGATGAATCACAAAGGCACTATCTTTGAAACGCCTGTCACCTATTTAAATGTTTATTATAGATTTAGTGGTTGTATGCATTCATAGTTGGTATAAAGAATGGAATACTGTAATCCAACTAAGATAAAAAAAAAAAAATCTATTTCTTTATTCACCTTCAGTGAATTTTGCTGAGCAGCTCCTGTACCTGGCATAATAGAAGATTCACATACGAAATACAAAAGAAAAAAGATGGTAAACTGGACCGGATGAGCTTCTGTACCTTATATTTCATCAAAGAACTTAACCAACATGTCTCATCTGAATAGTAAACAGGAACCATGTATATTGATTATTACAGTGTATCATCGCACAACCTTGCATACATCGATCAATCCACTTATTTATCAAATATCGCAATGCTGTACTCAGCATGCAACGGATGGGATCGCACAAAGGCAGCAGTTCAGAACTATGGTCTGCCTCTATGGAGCAAGCAGGGGATTCACCACATGACCGACGAACAGCAGCACACCAGTTGTGTCTTCACGAATCAGGAACAGGAAAGGGTGATCCGCGATGAAATCCGTGGGCATCCTGAATGAACAGAGCATAACCACTACAGCAGATGCGGCGGCGGCCTCCGTTCCTTCCTCCTTTACTTCGACAAACGACTTGTGGAAAATGGATGAAACACACAGGTTCTGTTTCTGTCCTGCTGGCAAATGAACCAACTCTGACAGATCTGCTTCTGAGCTAAATGGTAGCTCAACCCCCAATCCTTTTAGCAAATCGGTTGCTTCGAACCCAAAGGATAACTTGAACTTGGGGACTTTGAACTGCCCAACCGGAACCTTCCTCGTCGGGACATGCTCCTCCATGAATTCGGGCTCAGAGCTCAATTTTTCAGCCAAGCTCCAGAGTCCATCTCGTGCTTCTGGAAGAAGTATGTACATGGAGAACTGCCTCTTATCCTCACCTCGTTGGTAAGGGAGCTTAATCACCTTAAAGTTGTCGTAAGACGCAATATATTGATCCTTTCTGCTGGACATGAAAGGTGCTTGAACTGAGCCCCCATCAAGAAGGTGGAACACACCATCTTTTGTCTGAGATGCGTCGAACTTCTCAGTCCAAGCTCCTTTGAAATAGAATGCATTGCCAAGAACCACCAGCCTGGTGGTCTGATCAACAGATCCCGGTGGCAGCAGCTCTTTGATTAGACCTGAGGTCACTTTCTCTACCCAGGAGTTCACTTCACCAGCAACTTGTGCTGCCTGGCAAAAAAGAGAAAAAGAAAATACAGAATCTAAATTACAGTTTATATTATACACTCTGTAACAGATCAAGGCACATCAACTAACGGGTACAAATATCAAACGGCTCCACAGACTAGGGCCACGTTTAGTTTGGTGTCCGATTCGGCGCCGCCAAATTCAGGGAGGTACTGTAGCTACATTACTTTTTCGTTTTTATTCGTTAGTAATTATCCAAACATTGACTAATTAGGCTCAAAACGTTCGTCTCGTAAAATACAACCAAACTGTGCAATTAGTTTTTGATTTCGTCAACATTTAGTACTCCATGCATGTACCACAAATTTGATGTGACGGGAAATCTTCTTTTTGCATAATGCCAAAGTTGAGAATTTGGTGGAAATAAACCGGGCCTAGACTCGTTTGCGGACATGGCGGTCCATGCTGTGACCCGTGAAGCCTCCGTTCGTTTGATCCCCAAACCAAAGGATTGGAGGCGACTGAGAGGTATTCAGTACCTTTCAAAGTCAAAATCCTCCTCTACCCCTTCAATTGCTTCTATATCAAGATCAAACGAACAGGGTCTAAGCGGGACCACGGGAGGTTGCTACTTGCTACAGGTCAGTGCCCCATTGCTGTCATTTCATAGATGCAATTTCATAAAGATCTGGTCTATATGCAACAACAATTTCCAAGAGCCGCTGTCTAGGGGGCATCAAGCAACGCAAGAAGGGGATGTCAGGACCGTTGTTACTAAGGGCACTCTCAATGCTGAAGCCATGTATAGTTTCTACGCACATAGACACTATGTATAAAAACCACGTTCCTAATAGATAGTTTCTATATGATAATTTTTTTTCCAATCACATATCTTCTCTCTTCTTCATCTGCCTATCACATCTCTTTATGTGATTTATTAAAAAACCATTTTCTCCTATCTACCTATCACATCAACAAAATACTTAGATGACAGAATAATTAATGTACATAAAAATTATGATAGTTTCTGCACTGTGAGTGCCCAACCGGACTCAAGGATGATGATGGGCTAGCAGCGGCAATGATTCCACTTAATGGAGCATTAATGATATAAACAGTTTCTCTCCGGCAAAATGGAGTCTTTGCATGGATCAAGGACTGAAGAAGCCGGGGAGGTCTCCAGTCGTTTCAAGTTTTATTTGTCCCGCTCGTGACATAAAAAATATATTTTGTGTGTATTATTTTCATAAAAGTTTTAATGGTTTTTATAATCTATTCAGTAACTATATGAGAGATAGTATAATAAATGAAAGAAAAATGTATTGTAGCATTATAGATATGCTTACGTGCCATTTTTGTGCCGTGCTATAGATGTGCTTACGTGGTATTTTTGTGCCGTGCGCCCAAGCACGGCCCAAAAATACGGGCCGGACCATGTAGACCGTCATGTCGATATTCTGGGTACGGCACAACCCTCACGTTCGTGTCGTGCTATGCTTGGATCGTGCCATAGCCTGCACTCGAATGTCACGGCCAAGTCCCAGCTCTTGTGCAAGGTGCGGTCATATATTCCAACTAATTAAATTTAAGTCCTCTCAATCAACTCTAATTTTAAATGCATATATTTTATTCAACCTGATTCGCTTCGTAAACTTGTTCAAAATTTAAGATGGACTTAGGATAAATCTTAGATTTTGAAAGAGGGACTTAGGACATGTTTGAATTATCTAATCTAAAGTTTAGTCGGCTAAAGTTGATGACTAAAACTTTAAATAAAGAGCCTCAAGAGCTAGAGTAGTCTCAAGTTTGGTGGCTAAACTTTAGACCATGGTGTGACCTAAACTTTAAAGCACTTTAGAGTATTTCTAACACTACTACTTAAAACAGGCCCCCCTGCTTTCCTGCGGGATAGCCACCTATTTTGATTCTACCCATTTTTTTTTGTTTTTTTCCTACCGCAACACTACCTAACACAGGCCTCCCAAATGCATCCTAGTATAGAATGGCATGTGGGACCCACATGCTATCCTCTTCTATCTATCATCGCCACTGAAAAACTTGGCCATCTCAAGCGCTCACGGGAGAGGGCCGCCAATGGGGCGTCCACCATCGAGGAAGGGCCGAGGAAAGGGGGACGGGAGGAAGCTGGCGGCGAGGCGCTCCTTGTGGGCTCGCCATTGCCTTCTGTGGGAGGAGCATGGTCCGAATGGTGCAGACACGGGAGGTATGTGGCGACGGGGAGGAGACGAGACAACGCCGACGGGGAAGATGCATGACGGGCAGTCGGTGGCGCAGACGTGGCCGGTGTTGGGTAGGATCGGGGTAGCGGCAATGGAGGCACAACGCACGCGGTAGCACGAGGAGGGGATACTGTAAAAAAATAGTTGTATATCCACTGGGACAACAGAAGTGGATAGTGGGAGGAGAAAAGTAGATAGACAACAAAAGTTGACGTACTAGAAAATAGAGTAGGGCCTATTTAGGTAGCCCTGTTGGAGATACTCTTGGCTTATTTACGTGGTCTAAAGTTTTTACGAAGATAGCTAGCTTGTTTGGTCTCAAAAGCTAAAATAATCTAAAATTTAGTGGCTAAACTTTAGAAATAGATATCAAACAGGCCTGTTTAGAGGGCAGCAGTTGAGAGCGAGTGCAAGGAGTAAGAATGCAAGGTTATTAATTACACAGGAAGGACAAGTAACGTCTAGAAGACTAGAACACCCAACTGCCGCAGCTTTATTAGAATGATGACGATGCACTGCTAAGAAAATACAAAACAGCTTGAACTTATCAGCAGACTTTTCAGTTAGAACCTACAGTATTTTTCTCTCACACCAAAACAGTTTCAGCTGACTTTAATACCAGCCGAACATGTCCTAAACGCCGAGTAGGACACTCCCAATGGTACAGTTTTACATGACGAGAACCAACTACACAACAACTTCACGAATACTCCAGTTTTGAAGAAAACATCCATCAAGAACTAAACACTTAACAAACTCAACCACACCACCTTGCACAGGCTGCAGCAAACAGAACGATCTATCACTCATACCTCACTTTAACTGTCAACTGATTGGAGCCATTGCGCTTGCGCCTCTCATTCTCTTGCTTGAGCTTCTCCAGTTCATCTTCCATTATTTTCCTGTTGCCATTATTCTCACCAGTGAAGTGCACCTCTTTAAGGTTGGTCAGGTGCTCGATTCCAACTATGCTCTACTGACCGACATAAAACTTCAGCACAAGGGTCTCGAGCTTTGGCATGGATCCTTCCTCGAATCGGTAAACTGCAGGAATTCCATGATTGTTGAACATTCTCAGCTCCGTAAGCACCGGAAAGGATTGGGTAGTCCTTGCAACTATCTCGATCTGTATCTGCGTAGAAGTTTGTCTCAAGGGTGAGCTTCTTCAGGTTGGGCAACTTACACAGGACGTCGAATAGGGTGTCACCATGAAGGTATGCCCAAGCTATCACAAACTCAACAAGATTAGTCAGTAACCCAACCCAGTGAGTCAGCGTACGCCCACCAAGAAGGGAACCACACATCCTGAGGTATCTGAGGAGCCGCGGCGGCGACCGCGACTCGAGGTGGTGTAGGAAGTTCTCCTCCTTTCTATTGCCGAAAATTTCGACGTTGAGGAATCGGAGGGAGTATAACCTGCTCAGGGAGTGATTAAGCACTTCCGTAACATCCCGAGGAATGCCACTGGGAACAAAGATAGTTAGCTCTTGCAGTTGCCCTAACTCGGCGATCTCCTTAGCAACCTCAGTGTTGGATGTGACAACCGCATTGTTCACCTTGCGCAGTGCCCTCATTTTCCTTAGGCCCTTGGGCGCTTCCCAGTGGAAGCGCCAGCAGGGTGAACTCACCTAGCCGACTATGCAGATGGTGCCCTTCAAACTCAAACATACTTAGTGATCGAACATGCTGCACATTCATCCTATTGGTGCCATTATTCCTCTTACCACGCGCTGCCGCGGTTTTCATGGATGACGATATCGATGATGGCCCTTCCCCGGCATGGATGGAGAGGTGGCGAACCCTATCATATGACATCCCTTCGTACTGCCCACCTATCAGGCTTACAATAAAGTTCGCCTCTAGCGATTTGGTTACCATGACCTCAAGCATCATGTCGTGCACCCGGCACGTCTCCTCTCTCCCATCATAGTAGGTGACTATATCGGCAGCCCGATCAATCATGCTTCTACTCACCAGCTCACTGAAGTAGGCTTCTGCAACCTCCATGATTTACAGCCTTTCAGCCAGTTGTTGCATTTTTTTGACGTTCATGAAACTATGTTTTGGTTTTTCAACCTTTTTTTACCCAGGTGTTAAGTTCAAACTCTAATTTCTATTGTATCTTAGACTATCTCCAATAGCCCAAACCCAAACACAAGACCCATTCTAAGGATTGGGTCACGAACAGTCAATGGGTCACCCACCCAAAATTTCCTTTCTCCAACAGCGAACCCAAAATTTCCTCCCTCCGCCGGCGAGACTAGCCCAGCGCCTCTTGCGGCGGCGAGCCTGGCCGCGCGCCTCCCCATACCCTCGTCCACTTCAAACAAAAACCGTCGTCCTCTTCTCTTCCCGATGCTTCTCGTCGCTTCCTCCGCCTCCCCCAATCCGACCTCGGCGTGACACGGCGGACGGGCGAGCACCCCTCCCCCCGGTGCGGGGTCGGCCGGCGGCGCTAGGGCGAGCGCCCCCTCCCCTGGCGCGGCGGCGCCCCAGGGGCGAGCGCGCCCCGGCTCGACGTTGTGGCCTCTCTCCCTTGCTCCTCCTCTCCTTATTTCGCCGGTGCTGGGGTCAAGCGTCGGTCTGTGCTTGTCGCCGTTCTTTGCTGGGTCGATCTGGGGCCTCCAAAACCGGATCCAGGGCTTCCATGGCTGGATCGGTTCGTTCCCCCACGAGATCTGTCCTGGTGGCATCCTCTCGCAGCGTCCGGCGTCGAGGGATGCAGCATGGGGACGTCCTGGGGCGCCGCAACTCCTCGCCGTGCCGGTAGCGCCCCGCCGTGGTTCTCGCCGTCATCTCGTCCACGGGCCCACCACTACGGGCGCAAGATTTTTGCGTCGTCTCTCCTCGACGATGCTTTTTTACGTTCTGGCTAGCCTCGGATGCAAAATGCATCCTCTGTTTAGGTCTTCTGTTGGAGCGTGTTTTTTTGGTACCCAAAACACTGTGAACGACCTATTTTGCGTTTAGGTTGACAGCCTTATACTCAATATTTTCCTTTCATATTTTACCAGAAACCAGAAATCATCAACAAAGTGTTGTGGCTAAGTTGGTTAGGAGCATATGATGTGTTTTGCTTTCTTGTTTTAAAGAATCTATATGTCATTACAGCGCTCACTGGAAAAGGTCACTAGAACGACAAACATCAGAGTGGAAGAGGGAAACAGTAAGTACCATGAGTCCATGACCATACATACCAATTCTGAACTATCATCTCACAACCTTACATACATCGATCAAGCATCTATTTATTCAAAAACAAAACATGGCAGATTGCACAGGAAGCTTGATCACTTGTCACAGCCCATGCATTTGCGCAGACAGGATGGAATTGCACCAAGGCCACGTTTTTTAGAACAAACACGCTGTGGAGCAAGGAGGGGATTCACCACATGGCCGACAAACAGCACCACGCCAGTCAAGTCTTCTCGGATCAGGAACAGGAAGGGGTGATCTGCGACGAAATCCCGAGGCATCGACAATGACCGGAGCTCAATTGTTTCAGCAGATGCGGCAGCAGCCTCCGTTCCTTCCTCATTCACTTCAACAAATGACTTGTGGAATATGAACGAAACAGACAAGTTCTGTCCCTCAGGTGAATCAACTAACCCTGATAGGTCTGCTTGTGCGCTGAACGGAAGCTGGAGCCCAAGACCTTCGAGCAATTTAGATGCCTCAAATCCAAAGGATATCTTGAACTTGGGGACCTTGAACTGTCCAACTGGAACCTTCCGCATTGGGATATGCTTCTCCAGGAACTCTGGTTCAGAGCTCAATTTTTCAGCCAAGCTCCAGATGCCATCTTTTGCATCTGGAAGAAGAATGTACATGGAGAACTGCCTCTTGTCCCCACCTTGCTGGTATGGAAGCTTAATCACCTTCAAGTTGTTGTAAGACACAATATATTGCTTTTCCGTACTGGACATGAAAGGTGCTTGAACTGAGCTCCCATCAAGAAGGTGGAACTCACTATCTTTTGTTTTAGATGCATCAAACTTCTCAGTCCAAGCTCCTTTAAAATAGAGCGCATTACCAAGAACAAGCCTGGTGGTGTGGTCAACAGAACCTGGGGGGAGAATCTCTTTGATGAGACCAGAAGTAATTTTTTCTACCCACGAGTTCACTTGACCAGCAGCTTCAGCAGCCTGACCGACCAATAAGAGAGAATATATCAGTGCTTCATACTTATGTTAAAAGCATAAAACAAAATCATCCTGAAGTTTCCAAAATAACTGAAATAGTGCAACAATATAAGTATGTAAAGAAACTGAGGTAACCATTATATATTAATGTGCCACCAACTTAAACAGACATTAGAAATTGAGAAGTGAACCAAGCATTAGTGTAGTATCATTATCACAGAGCATTCATATGAGAAGGAGATTATATGCAACAAGAGACAGTTCACATGACTATAATCATCTAAACGGTCAAGATACAACAATATATGCATAGTACAAGAGACCGCGGCAGAAATCTACTGGAGAAAATGGTGATACATTCAACTGCATATCCACATTATTTAAATATTCTAGTGACTTCTAAATATTGGCTGTGATCAGAACATATTAATGCAGCTACAGATGCAGCTCCACCACTGCGCGTTACTGTAAGAACTATTGTGGAATTATTGCAGCTTCAGCTGCAGCAATCTGAACCAATCAGGCTGATTCCTAATTATCCAAATTACATATTTAGCTCTAGAGCCTGAATAATAAAAGTCACTGGTCCAAGCCTTCAAAATCTCAAGTACACACCTATTAAGAACTGAAAAATCCAAAAAGAGGGTCATAAATCCTGACTTTGCTAATTATCCTAAAACGTAAAACAACAACATCCATACATATTACTCACTAACAGGTCAGCACCCATCAAATAATGAATGGAAATAACAAATTCCACGGCAAAATCCAGACTGAACAGTAAATAGCACAACTGGATGAGAGAAACAGCAAAGTAATCATATCTGTCTAAACATATATTGTAAAAGGCTTCGACTTATTATTTCTAAAAAAAATTCATGGTATGTTACAAGTTTAAGCACCGTTAAGTGTTAGGCCACAAAGATTAGGAAAGAAGTAAAGAGTAAAGGCACCTATGTGACATATAATGACTGTATATATAAGGAACATCTACAGACTACAGTAAACATTATTACGCTTAATTTATGAGTTAAGGAGAAATCAGCCACTTAATAACTCTGACATGAGTATCAATGATGTATACATGCACATAAAAAAATAAATCAGAAGGTACTAGCCAATCTGTGCCATAGCAGAAATAGCAAGATTTGATTCATATCCAGGCAAACAATCTTTAGTAGCTATGGTAGCAGTTCGCAAGTCTTAAGCAGGAGCTCGGGAGGAAGGGGATCAACCTTTTTCTGGAAATCGACGGACTGGGTGTCGGCCCTGTACTTGCCCACGGCGACCTCCTCGAAGGCCGGCTTGAGCTTGAGAGACGCGTCGACGAAGACGCCGTCGGCGAAGGCGACGCGCGGGCCGCCGGCGCCGGACCCGTCGGCGAGCACGAGCTGCACCACCTGCTCGGCGAGCGCGTGGAGGCCCTCGGCCGCGGCGGGCGCGTCGCCTCCTCCTAGGGTGGCGGCGAGCTGGTCGCGCGTGGCGCCGACCGCGCCGGCGGCGAGGAGGCTGAGCGCGACGTGGAGGGAGAGCGGGGAGAAGGCGGCGTTGCTGGCGGGGACGGCGGGGGAGGCGGAAGGGGAGGAGAGCGCGGCGGCGAGGCGGAGCGCGAAGCGGGTCTGGTGCCCGATGGAGACGCGGATGTCGGCGGTGGCCATGGTCGGTGTCAGTAGGTCCACTTGGGTTGAGACTTGAGACTCCCCGAGGAAGAAACCGGGGGGGGGGGGGGGGGGGGGGTGGGGGGGGGGGGGGGGGGGGGGGTGTGTTGTGGGAGGGGGCTGCGGGCTGATCGCTGACCGGGGTGTTGCGATTTCCATGTCTTGCAGGGTGTTTTTCGGTGGGAGGGGGCTGCGGGCTGATCGCTGACCGTGGTGTTGCGATTTCCATGTCTTGCAGGGTGTTTTTCGGGTATTTTGCTGGACAGCACAAGACGCTCCAGATCCAGGAGAGGCTCTGCTTCCATGCTAAGCAACAGGTTGCTGCCAGGCGCCGAGACCCAAGATCCTCCGTGACCGTGGCTACCGAATTTTTTAGCTTTTTTTAAAAAGTTTTTTACAAATACGTCCCTACAGGAAAGATTTCAGAATCTGGACCCTTAGTTCGGCGCCATCGATGTCGACGTCGAGCTAACACGTCTCGGCGCTAGCGTCCCTGGCGCCGAGCTCGTGGGCTCGAAACCAACATGGAGGTGACATGGCAGGAAGCTCGGCGCCAGGGTGACTGGCGCTGAGCTTGTGTTTTAACCCCGGCCCCAACATTCTTGCCCGAGCCTTCTTCTTCTTTCTTCTCCCTCTCGGGTTTTTTCTCTCCCCACTTCGCTCTATCTCACGAATCGACATATTGGATCTTGAAAACTTTGATTTGATCCGTAGATCTTCGAGAGCAAGGTATCCTCGCTCCCCTCCTAATTTTTTTCGCATCGATTCGATATATATTAGTCGGATTTTTTAACCTTAGAATCATCATTACTTAGGATTTCATTATATCCCTTAATATTTGTATTATACAACCGTAGGATGATGCCAAAATGTGGAAAAGATAGCAAACCTAGGCGTATGTAGTTATGTTATGGGTTCATTGTTGTGCATCAAATGAAAAACCCTAGGTTTAGGGTTTAATGTTAATTGCTTTCGGTTCTTAGAACGAAATTGGTTGTATTGTAGTTATGGTTCTCATTGACATTTATTTATGATGTTTTGATTTTTGTTTGTTAAATTACATCCGTTTTGTTAGATGCAAGAAATGTATCGGGAGGAGTTTTGGTGAAAACGGGGTCATCCTCGAGAATTATACCCCGACACGTCTAGTAAAGATGCCCCCGTCCCTCTTGACCTCCATGTCCCTAACTGTGACTGTGGTTTCCTGGCCCATGTTTTTCAATCAAAACATCCGGACACAGCGGCGCGGTGCTTCTATACATGCAGTCGTTTTAATGTAAGAAATTATTTTCACTATCTTTTTTCTTTATTTGTGTAGCTATGCTACTAATATTTTGTTGGAATCACGTTGTGTAGGACCATGAGAGGTGCTTTTTCTTTTAGTGGATCGATGGTGCAGACAAGTTTGATCGTAAGTACCTCCTTTTCGACGATTGGTTTAGAGGAAGACATCCATGTGAGCACTTCAAGTTGCACGTATGTCATCGTTACTTGAATCCATGTACATGTCACCATATTAATAGAAATGGACCATCAAGAGATATTTGAAATAGCAAAACGCTTACTTGTGTAAGTCAACGCCAATCAAGAATGGAGCCATAGGCCAAAGCTGTCTCACTCCAAATTAGCGTGCAACTCTATCTGGCAGGTGGAACTCGACAGCATAGAAGCAGATTAGAGGGCACCTCATCTTATAGAAGTCATCGTCGAACCCACAAACGTTGCTTAATTGAAAAGGAAGTGCCCCCTCTCCATTGTATGACTCCCACTCCATCTGCAACATATCCAAATAAGATGTTAGATGGTATACTAATCTATTTCAAACCAGCATGAGAAATAAAATTTACTTACACTAGACGCCGTCAGCGTGTCTAGCTCATTCGTGAACTCAATGTACGCCCGCTCTAACCTTGTGTATGGAACCCTGGCCTGGTCCCAAAGGTACGCCCACGTTGGCTGCCGACTTGGAGGCTGACATTGGAACCACTCACGACGAGCCAGAACCTCTGGACAGCCAACTGGAAGATGAGCCCACATCCACAGCTGTAGCAGGTACACGCATCCACCAAGTGACGCGTTGGACAACATCCGACGACATCCCTCGCATAGCTGCCGGTATAGAAAACACAAGACTATAGAGCCCCAGCTGTAGTAACCCGCTTGGTCCCAGTCACTGAGGCAGTGGACCCATATCCAGGACGTAGTATCACCTGTGGCATCGGGGAAGAGAACATAGGCAAACATGTGTAGGATCCATGCCCTACAGTAGTATCCAACTGTCTCCTCATCTGCCTCCTTGGGGCACTGTGCAAACTCTTGCCGGAGCCGGGAGATGAGAACCCCAAAAGTGCGAGCCCCTTGCTCGCCAAGCTCACGCCCAAGGAAGGCCTCCACTCGTGCTCTCCAGCCTTCTGACCTGCACTGTCCGGTGACTGGGTTACCGTGAATCCTCAGGCCTAGCATCTTCTGACAGTCCTAGAGCGTGACTGTTATCTCTCCGAAAGGTAGGTGGAAGCTATGAGTCTCCGTCCGCCACCTATATTTTAGACAAATCAAGATTACATGTCAAAAAGACAAGCGCATAAATAAATGACCATGAATGGAGGCAATGATTGAATATAATACATATCAACCAACGCAGTTATGGCCGTTGAGTTGAACTTGGGTAACCCACGACGAACCTAAAAAGAGATGACATCCAGGCCAGCTCTTTGCAGGAAAGGAGTGTACCTGTCATCGTACTGCATGTCCAAGAACCCACTATGGGTTCTAGGACGAAGGAGCGGAAGGTCCTGCATAGAATAAAATATAGTCTCCTGTTACTTCACGAACACATGTACACTCAACAAAATTTGAACAAAACATATAGATTATTACCTGCCCCTGCGCTATGAGACGTCCTCGGTGGGTCTCCTCGTACGTTGGGTCAAGCAGGTGAAATTCCGCAATCCTACAAAAAAAGTCAATGAATTAGAAATTCAATATGCAATGAAACATGAACTTAAAAATATACAAGTAATTGACACAATTACATGTATAATTAATTAAATGAATACGACAAATATTAAATAATATAATCAACCAATAATCGTACCTCATTAATCTGCCAATGGCAACTTCGTGAATTGTGGCCAAGTCTACCACACTTGCCGCACTTGTACTGCTCGGGGTCAGTAACAAATGGGGTTCCTCTTCCACGCCTCGTTCTTCTGGGTATTTGATCCATAACCATCCTATGTCTCGTCCTCTTTCTTGATCCATGCTTGTTCCAACGGTAAGCTAAATCCACAATGTACTTCGGCCCATCATATGGAGGCCACTCTCCAGGGGGCCGAAAAGGCACGAAGCGGGGGCTCCATGTGTGCACAAGCGTGTCGACACTAAACTCGTGAGGTATCCTGCTCTCGATATTATAGTTGTGATGCCTAGCTGCTGCCACTAAATAGGAACAAAGAAAGTGGTACTGCCTTGGTTTACCACAAGTGCATTTAAAAATCTTGGAGGACAACCACATGCATCCTCGACTCTCGAACCTCGTCGTTGGACGTTGTACCGCCCCTATTCTTGACCTGATAAGTCCCTGTGGCATGATCAAAGCATGTAACCTCATGTGTGTCAGCCCTTTCATTTACCTTCTCTAGGTGTGCCTTCGGTTTTGGAGCCCATATCTCTCCATCACTCCGTAACTTCAATGCATGGGCATGTCTATCGTTGAACCAGGCAATAAGCTTATAGAAGGTGAATTGAACGATTGCATTCATGGGCAAACCACGTATCCCCAATAGTAACTTATTGAATGACTCTGCCATGTTGCTGCACTAAAACTCGTACATCCATCTACCGACGTCGTGAGCTCTCATCCATTTCTCCAAATCCCTCATCAAACATGTGAGCCATTGTCTACCTTCTACATTTGATGCGGTTCTGACCTACTCCAACTTTTTCTGAAAGTACTTGTCCTCAAGCTGTCGAGCAGCCTCCTAGAATAGATCAAAGTTACCCTTCACACCATCCTTCCAGAGTAGATTCTCGGCAAGGTGTCGAGTACACCAACAATGGTGCAAAGGTGCATACCCCTTTATCTGCTCTCGCACGACAGTAAGTATGCCCTGGTGCCTATCAGATATGACGCCAACCTTCCTGCCAGGCCCAACCACGTGTATCCGGACTAGCCTCAATAACCATCCCCAACTATCATTGTTCTCCTTCTCAACCAAAGCAAATGCCAAAAGAACCAACTTGTTGTTCGCGTCATAGGATATGGCTATAAGAAGTGTGCCCTGATATTTGCCAATCAAGAACGTACATTAATGGAGAAGACGGGACGACAGTGCCTAAAGGCCTCAACATACTGAGGGAAGCACCAGAAAGCACGGAAGAATATCTGCCTCACATCCTTCCATGTATTTAGTTTTGGGATGTACTCATAATGCATGCCTGGATTCACTGCTTTGATTGCATTGAAAAGTATTGGTAGCTACTCGTACCCATCCTCCTAGTCCCTATATATCATCTTCCACGCTCGCTGCTTAGCCCTCCAAGCTTTACCATAAGTTATCACATAACCTCCATACAATGCCTCAACGGTCTTAATAATTATCCTCACCTTCATGTTGGGTTCTCCCTGCAATATTTCCATCAACCGCTTGGCAATGAGGGTAGATGTCAACTGCCGATGCCTCACTGTCAGCTCATGGTCAGCACAATTGTGTGGCCCAACAACTTTTGTGATCTTCCACTTTCCGGTGACCGTTTGCTTCCTTGCACAAACCCTCCATGGGCAGTGTTCCTTGCCACACAACTATGTAACGGTGCTCCGCATATGAATGTAAGACCTTGTAAGGTCTCTTTCATATCACTACAAACACCTACAACCACCTCTTCAATGTAGGGAGGTCATTGAACACCCCCCCCCATTCTCAATTACCATGTTAGGGCTGGCCTCAGGAGCTTCTAGGAGCTTATCATCACGTCCTTCTGCACATGCCTGATCAAAATGAGCAAGATCGCTGAACTTGTGAACTCTCTGTCAGCTCTCCAACAGGGCGATCATCATCAGAATCAAGAGCCCTTGCCATCTCATATGGCTCTGAATTATGCATAATTTCAACATTATTGGAACCACAGAATCTATCTCCAAAGTGCACTTGCACAGCAATAGGGGGCATATCCATATTCTCAGGAATGTCTCCTGCAACATAAGTAGAGAAATGAGAAAAGAATGAAAGAAATGGATGTAAGAAAGAGGGTAAGCTCCCAATAAGCATGTGGTTAAGACACTTACTCGGATGATTCTGTGTCAAAAGGATCTCATGAGGAGGATCTGCCATAACAACATGAGTCTGACAAGCATCTCCAACTACCGCATTGGGGGCAGATTGAGCATCGGGAACCGTAGGTGCAACCTCCACATCCATATCAGGTTCCGAGATGGGAGGATCGATGTGTGCCTGCTGACCCATTGGTGGGGAAAACCCATGAGGGATGAGATCAACTAACACTCGATGCACAACCACGTCTAAACATTGCAGCTGGCTCTTCATAGCCGATCTCACATAGTTCTTCCACTGATTCGCACAAACAATTGGGATCATTCGTCTGAAGATGTTGGGAGGAGAACCTAGGTGCAGTACACCATCAACTGCAATGCCATCATCTCTAAGGCAATGTAGCTCCTCCCGAGCCCATGCAAGCATCTTACTAAATAAAGGCCTATCATTGAATAGCACAGGCACGCTTTGCATGTTAACAAACTCAACATATCCATAGCGATCGTATTCAATGGTGCCTCCATGATATATGGTTACTAGGTTGTCCATCTAGTTCAAACACATAACGAAACACATGTCCTTTCGTCCAAATTAGACGATGGATAGTACCTAACAAGTACTTTCTAACTACAAACTAAGTAAATAAGATAACAACTACATACATAGATACAGTGTACTAACTAAATAGCTAGGTCCTATTTAGTTAACTAAATATGTAACTACCTATGTAAGTAGCTATCTAACTATATCTATGTACCTATATATCTATGTTTCTATCTATCTACATATATATCTCACTAGATCACTAACTAAATCAACTACCTAAGTCATCGCATTAACTAGTAAATAACAAATGCCAACTAAGTAGGTACAATGCATATTCACAATTTTTACCTTTGCAACGACTGATCCGTGGACGCCGACGGAGTCGTAGCAGACGCTGGGCGTGGGTCAGGCCGACGAGCCGGGCCGGCGGTGGCACGGCCGGCCGCTGTAGGTGCTGGGGCTGGCAGTGGCACGGTGGGAGCCTATCACGGGTAGCCAATTAGGCGAGGCCGGGAGCGGGCGCCACGGCACGGCACGACGGGCGCCAAGCGACACGGCGTGGGCGCGACATGGCCACGGCACGGTCAATGCACGGCGGGCACGACGCCGGCGTGGCACGGCGCGGCGCGCGCATGGCGGGCGCGGTCGGCGGTGGCACGGGGCCGGCGTGGAGCGGGGCATGGGCCCAGCACGATGGGCGGCCGTCGTGGGCGCGTGCCGCGCCGAGGGCTCAGGGCGGAGACGGCGGTCGGCGCGGGCTCCGGGCGCGGCGCGGGCGGCCGGTGGCGGGCTCCGACGTGCGCCGGCGAGGACGAGAGCGAGGCCGCGCGGGCTCCGGGCGCGGTGGCGGCGGTGCTCTGCTCGGCTCGGGCGAGGGAGATGCGAGAGAGATGGGGGGAGAGGAAAAGAGAAAGGATTGGGGGCCATACGTAATAAAGGCTCGGCGCTAGTCACCCTGGCGTCGAGCTTGGCGCCGAGATCTACAGCGCCGAGCTCGGCGCCAGGGTGACTGGCGCCGAGCTCCCTGCCATGTCACCTCCACATGGGTCTCAAGCTCAAGAGCTCGGCGCCAGGGACGCTGGCGCTGAGACGTGTTAGCTCGGCGCCGGCATCGATGACGCCGAGCTAAGGGTCTAGATTCTGAAATCTTTCCTCTAGGGACGTATTTGTGAAAAACTTTCAAAAAAGGGCTAAAAATAAAAAATTTGGCCGTGGCTACTAGCTTGCTTGTGGTGAAACCCAGGTTAGTCATCAGCAAGTTCTCAGCTTGACACGGATGTTCGTATTTTTTGGATTTATTTTAGAATTTAACGGTGCTATGCTTTCAGAGGTTGACGACGTCCCCGTCGACAGTGAGGCGCCAGTGGTGACTTTGTGAATCTCGAGATTTGTCGGCTCAGTGCTTCAGAGGTGCTCACAGGGGTAAGATTTGCGTACGTGTGTTCATAGGGGGTGATTGTGCGTGCGTGTTGTGAGCGCACTGTGTAATCTAAAATATAAGATATTACGAAATCAATTGCCAAGTTAAAGCTATCAAGATCTAGTAGATATAATAATAATTCCAACTAATTCTATCTATAAACATTCAACGCAGCATTATTTTTGAAGTCAAAGTTTTAAACAATTAACTAGAGGGTACCAGGAGGTTGCAAGATATCCTCTTCTATTAAGGAAAAAGATAGAGCTAGGATTGGAAAATCTGGACAGCTATCTGTTAGATCCTCTTAGACTAGTTATAGTGGGAGAGTTTTATTATATGTATTCCCTCAGTCAAAAAAAAAAATACAATTCTCGTTTCTTGAGAAGTCAATCGGTTTAAACTTTGACCAAAATTATATAAAAAAATACTAACATTCCTGATGCAAAATTAGTATCATTGGATTAGTCATAGAATATATTTTCATAATAATTTATTTGAAAACATAAATATTAATATTGTTTGCTATAAACTTGGTCAAACTTGAGCTACTTTGACCGGTACGAATATCATAATTGCATTCTTTTCTGGACGGAGGGAGTACATAGCTATTTTTATGACGTTTTTAAAAGAAGAGAAGACGTGAGTTTTATGTAAGATGAAACTCTTATGCAACTTTGGCTGAGTCATATAATTAAATATATATGAAAAAAGAGAAAAAAAACTATACATTGAGGATGATGATTTCATCCATATTTCATTGAATTCTATATATTTTTAAAACAAACGTTATAAAACTCTCTACTAAAAACATCCTTACAAGTTACAAGCACATGTATGCAATACTGATTATGGCATCAATTGTAAGCCAATCTGAAAAGCCAAGTTGCCACCGAAAATCAAAATTCTCATGTGTTTTAACCTTGAAGAATGCAATTTTAAACAAAGACATCCTAATCAAACCTAATTAGAGAGGAGAGAACTGATGTGCCTTCTGTACCGATAAAGAATCGGTAATGCATCAGTTTTTTTACGTCCCATAGCAAGATATGTGTGGAGTCTCATTACCCACACATCCGGGGTTGAATGTAGATCCATCTCCTTTCAACCGGTATTGAGTCTGAATTAATCACAGTCTTCCACATGACAAAAACCATGTACGCTTTGGCAGTGTTTGTTGGTGTCTTTCGAAAGCGAGAAACATTGTTTGTTTTTAGATTGTATGTAGATGTGCTCTTTTATTTTATTATGTGTTGTGTGAGGTGGAGCATACAATGGAGATTCTTAAAAGGAGGCTTTATTGTCGTTATTGTTGTAAAACATATGGACTCTATTCTGGAAGAAAAGGAGAAGAAGAAATCATGATCCTAGTCCATTTGTATGTGGGCTCTTACCAAAACTCTTAAACCTTGGCAGAACTATATATATATATATATATATATATATATATATATATATATATATATATATATATATATCACACACACGGTAATGCTATTCTACAGCTGGCCACTAAATAACTTATTCTATGGCCACCTTGATTTACGATAATGTTTGTACCAATTTACGATAATGACAATACGCATTTACGATACATGAGTTACTATAATTCAATATGATACTTACCATAATGCTATAGTAAATCACTTATGAGGGAGTTACCATAATCTCATAAATTAGTATAATAATTATCGTAACTCAAATTGGCCACAGAATAACTTATTCTGCGGCCAACATATATGTGGGAGCTCTATGTTGTAATCACCAATATTGAGAGAAATAAAAAATAGTCTCTCTATCTCTTATGTCTATGTGTTCTACTTTCATCCACTATGTTTATCATGAGAGATGAAGAGGGGATATCCTAACCGCTGACAACCTGTTTTTATAACAATCATCAACCCCGGTGGAATGATGGGGTTTGATTCAGGCCATGTTTAGTTCCCATCAAAATCCAAACGTTGGCACTATGCAAAAAGAAGATTCCCCATCACATCAAACTTGTGGTACATGCATGTAGTACTAAATGTTGACGAAATCAAAAACTAATTGCACAGTTTGGTTGTACTTTGCGAGACTAACGTTTTGAGCCTAATTAGTCAACGATTGGATAATTATTACCAAATACAAACGAAATGCTACAGTGCGCTACAGTAATGTGCTGTCTCTGGGTCCGTGCGCTTTGGGGATGGTTTCGTCGCCCAGATCAAGGGAAGCATAACCGTCCTACTGGAGTGCAAGAACGGGGAGCACATGTCGCTCCCCAACGTCTACTACCTGCCGCGGCTCACCGCCAACATAATCTCCGTCGGCCAGCTCGATGAGGGAGGCTACCAGGTGCTTGTGGAGGATGGAGTCATGCATGTTCATGGCGAGGACAGACGCCTTCTCGCAAAGATCCCGCGCAACCCCGGCAAGCTGTATGTGCTCAACGTCACCATCGCACGTCCAGTCTGCCTGGCGGCGCGCACCAACGATGACTCATGGACGTGGCACGCACGCTTCGGCCACATCAACTTCACCACACTTCGGAAGATGGTGCGGGAGGAGCTGGTTCGCGGCATGCCGCCCATCACTCAGGTGGAGCAGGTGTGCGAGGCGTGTCTAGCCAGGAAGCAGCACCGCACCCCGTTCCCATAGAAGGCGCTACGGCGTTCGACAGAAACACTCCAACTCCTCCATGGCGATTTGTGCGGCCCAATCACACCGATGACTCCTAGCGGGAACCGGTATTTCCTTCTTATCGTGGATGATTATTCATGATATATGTGGGTGTGCCTTCTTCCCTCCAAAGATGAAGCCACGATGGTGATCAAGTGTATCCAAGCCGCCGCTGAGCGCAAGACTAGGAAGAAGTTGTTGGCGCTGAGAATCGATCGCGGTGGTGAGTTCGTGGCAGCAAACTTTGTCGACTATTGCACGCAACTTGGCGTCCACCATGAGCTCACAGCCCCGTATACTCCACAGCAAAATAGGGTTGTGGAATGGTGGAACCAGTCGGTCGTGGGGATGGCCAGGAGCATGCTCAAGGCGAAGGGCCTTCCCGGCATTTTCTGGGGGGAAGCAGTCACCACCGCCGTGTACCTGCTCAACAGATCATCGTCCAAGAGTATTGGCGGGAAGGCGCCATACGAGCTATGGACGGGAAGCGCACCTGGTGTACACCATCTGCGAACGTTCGGGTGTGTGGCACATGTCAAGAACACGACGCCAAACCTGAAGAAACTGGACGATCGAAGCCGCTGCATGATCTTCATCGGGTACGAGCCAAGATCCAAGGCGTACCGCGTCTATGATCCGGCTACACAGCGCGTCCACATCAGCCGCAACATCATCTTCGATGAGGCGGCTCAGTGGAGTTGGGCGTCCACGCACGACGTCGAGCCCGGCGACTTCACCATCGAGCAGGAGAACCCGGAGGCGCCTGAGGTGATCATCACCAGCACATCCACAACAAGCACGCCGGCATCTTCCTCTACATCTCGTTCGCCCTCGCCCAACTTGGAAGCATCCATGACTACACCGGTGTTGGGTTCGCAGGCCGAGGGACCATCTGCATCGAGCCCCCTACCGCAGCCTGGCATCTAGTTCGCAACTCCTCCGAGCTCCGGCATCAGCGAGCAACTAGATGACAACCACAATGAAGATGAACCCCTACGGTTCAGGCGCATCGACAATGTTCTTGGGTAGGCTACACCGCCTAGGCACGCCGCACGGGACCTGGAGGAGCGGCTTCTTCTGGCCAGCGACGTTGAGCCGGCGACGTTCGACCAAGCTATGCACCATGAGTGCTGGCGTCAAGCCATGCTTGATGGGATGACCTCAATCGAGGCAAGCGGGACTTGGAGGCTAATTGAGCCGCCACCCCATACTCGGCCGATCGGTCTCAAATGGGTCTATAAGGCCAAGAAGGACGCGTCCGGCATTGTCACCAAGCACAAAGCCCCACTCATCGTGAAGGGATATGTGCAGCGCTAAGGGATCGACTTCAACGAGGTTTTTGCTCCCATGGCATGGCTCGAGTCAGTCCGGCTACTGCTCGTGCACGCCGCTAGCGAGGGATGGCCGGTCCATCACATGGACGCAAAATCGGCATTCCTCAACGGCGAACTGCAGGAGGAAGTCTACGTCAAGCAGCCCCCCAGTTTCATGCTCCAGGGTCATGAACACAAGGTGCTTCATCTTGTCAAGGCGTTGTATGGTCTCCGGCAAGCTCTACGAGCCTGGTACGCGAAGCTCGATGCGTCTCTCATCAAGCTCGGGTTTCAGCGGAGCAGCTCTGAGCATGCTGTGTACCTCCGTGGTGCTGGAAGGAACCGTCTGGTGGTGGGGGTGTACGTGGATGACCTCATCATCACGGGCGGGAGCCAAGTCGACATCGACAAATTCAAGTTGGAGATGTAGTCCACCTTCAAGATGAGCGACTTGGGACTTCTACACTACTACCTCGGGTTGGAAGTATCCCAGTCGGAGGAGGGCATCACTGTGTGCCAGAGCGCATATGCGGCGAAGATCTTGGAGACGGCGGGCCTGATCAGGTGCAATCCAACTTGCACTCCAATGGAGACACGCCTGAATCTTAGTAAGTGGAGCACCGCCCCCGCTGTTGACCCTACACTTTACAGAAGCATTGTGGGGTCGCTGTGGTACTTGGTGAACTCAGGGCCGGACCTGGCATTTTTGGTGGGATATGTGAGTAGATTCATGGAGGCTCCAACCACTGAGCATCTAGGGCAGTCAAGCGAGTGCTCAGGTACATCACAGGAACACTGAGCTATGGCTGTAGGTACCAGAGGAAGAAGAAGGGGGAAACCAGCCTGATCGACTACTCTGACAGCAATTTGGCGGGTTGCATTGACACACGCAAGAGTACAACTGGCGTCCTCTTCTTCCTTGGTAACAACATCGTCACCTGGCAATCACAGAAGCAGAAAGTTGTGGCATTGTCCTCCTATGAAGCAGAGTATATAGCTACAACCACTGCAGCCTGCCAGGGGATTTGGCTGGCACGGCTGATCGCAGAGCTCAAGGGCGAGGAAGCCGGTGTCGTCAAGCTAAAGATAGACAACCAGTCCGCCATCGTGCTCAGCAAAAACCCTATCTTCCACGACCGCTCCAAACATATCAATGTCAGGTATCATTTCATTCGAGAATGTGTTGAAGAAGGCAGGGTGGAGATCGATGCAATCGGCACTGTAGAGCAGCTGGCGGACATCCAGACCAAAGCCCTGGAATAGGAGCATTTCTGTGAGTTGTGTTCTCTGATCAGGGTCCATGATGTATAGAATCGGCGCAAAGCTTAGGAGGAGAATTGTTAGTTAATCCTCGCGCCAGATTTAGTTAGCTGCATGTTTCTTTTCCGTTATGCATGCGCACGAGCACTATGTTTGTGGTCGTCGTGTGCCTAGGAGGGAGTGGCTGAGAATCGCTCGTCATGAACCTGAGCATGCAGCCATGGTTGACGGACGTGGAGCGTGGGGATGGACGCGCACTACCCGCAACGTTAGCGCTGTGGCTGCATTGCTCTACACTCTACATTTTCAATAAATTGGAGAATAGAAGATCACAAAAGCTACGGTTGTTTAGGCAGCACCAAATTCTTGTGACCAAGTGTCCTCGCGTTGTGTTTGCAATGATCATCTTCTCTGGCTCGGTGTCCTCACCATCGGTGTTCACCGCCGGGTGGTTTCCAACATGCCACGCCGCTCCCAGCGCCATCCCCTCGCCTCTCGAGCTCCTCGTCCCACTCCTCCATGCCGTCGACGCGTGCGCACCACCACTACATGCCCGTCTTCTCCACCACCACCTGCTCTGGCCTCACCGATGAAAACCGCCCACCGGCGCCTACGCCAGGATCGCGCAAGCGCGGCACGGGATCTGTTCAAGGAAATGCACCGCCCGCGCCTGAACCCACTCGCTCCTCTCGCCGCCGCTGGTGTCTCCGGTGCCACCGCCACTCCCGGTGCTGGCCCAAGGCGAATCCTCTACCCATCTTCTAGAGCCTCTCCTAACATCACCACAGTGGCGCACAAACACCATAAGGGCTGTGCGCGACCATCAACACCAGCGCCCACCAGCTTCAGCTTCTATAGCGCTTCGCCTAAGACCTCGGCCGTAGCCATCCACTCCTGGGCACCAGCTCCCTGCCCTCGACCTGTCCCGTTCCTGGAGCTAAGGACATCATCGCCAGGGACAACAGAGGGGCCCGGCAGACCACCAAACCCATTATGCTTTTAGGCCCTAGCCTCAGCGCTACCAGATCGCCGCCGAGCAAAAATACCAGCAGCTGTGGTGAAGCCGGCGCTGCCGCCTGCACAGAAGGTGATAGTGGTTAAATAGGGAGCAGCGGTGATGGGAGGCAGCAAGGCTATGGGGAAGCAGGAGGATGTGCACAAGCTGCGGATTCTGGACAATCTCTACATGCAGTATAGATTTTTGAATGCCTAGGCAGAGGCTGTGGTGATAACCAAGAAAGCTGTTGCTGAGGTGTGAAATATTTAAGATCTAACTAGTTCAGTTTTCACCATTGGAAGTTCGAGTTGCAGTGATCATGTCATTTTATTTGTCTTTTGGATATACAGGAATCACTATATGGGCTCTCGGAGATGTTGGTCCCTTAGCTACCCTGCACAGGTACCAGCACACTCACTCACTATGGCTAAAGGTAGAAGAAGATATTGAGAACAGCTCACACACATAGCACAAGCCTAGCGTGGGCCGAAAGCTCCGCTTTAGGATGCGACAAACTGAACTGAGTTTTTCCATTGTCTTTGGATGGAATATATACAACTCTAGCTGTACCTTTACTAGGTACATGGTTGTTGGTGAGTACACCAACTACCTACTCCTAAGGTACAAGGCTTAGCTCAGCCATCTCTACACTATATGGCTGAAGTAAGCCATTTCTACCTACTGCCTCACTACTGCTGCAACAGCAGTGAGTGGTCAGCCGAGCCGACTAGTTCCATCTCCTAAACCAGGAGAGGATAGCTGTGCCGACCAGTCAAGAGAGAGATGTGAGTAGCAGATTATGTCTAACAATTCTTCCCCTAATCCTGCTGCTAACCTGATGCCTTGACCTCATCCATGCCAATCATCTTCCTTAGCTCCATGAACCGCAGGCATCCGAGTGACTTGGTGAGGATGTCAGCGAGCTGTCTGTCGGTCTCGACAAACTCGATGACGATCTGCCCTCCATCGATGTAGTCCTGGAGGAAGTGGAACTTGATGTCGATGTGCTTGCTCCGGTCATGGAGGACAGGGTTCTTGGCGAGGGCGATGGTGGACTGGTTGTCCACCATCAGAGCTGGCGGGTGAGCTTCCTCGTCGGTTAGCTCGCCCAGCAGTCGGCGTAGCCAGATAGCCTAGCATGCCACCGTGGCCGCTGCGATGTACTCTGCCTCACACGTCGACAGCGCCACGATCTTTTGCTTCAGTGACTGCCAAGCAATGGGGGCCGCTCCAAAGAAGAGCACGCCAGAGGTGCTCCGTCGCCCATCAATGTCACCTGCTATGTCTGCATCGCTGAAGACAGTGAGCTCCAGCTCACCTTCCTTTGCCTTGGGGGCTGCCTCACTGAAGATCATGAGCCGCAACCCACCCTTGCTGCCACTCTTGGGGAAGATGATCGCTTGATCGAGTGTCCCCTTGACATAGCGCACCAACCTTTTCACTGCCGACCAGTGATCTTCGTGCAGGTCCTCCATGAAACGGTAGATGTACCCAACCGTGAACGCAATGTCTGGTCAGGTATGTGTGAGGTAGCACAGCCCGCCGATGATGCTCTGCTAGCACGTCACATCCGCCTTCGCAGCAGTGCTGTGCTTGCTCAGCTTCAGCTGCTCCTCCATTGGAGTCACGCATGGCTTGCACTCTGCCATGCCACCGCACTCCAGCAGCTTCTCCACGTAGGCACACTGACCTAGGGAGATGCTCTGCTTCCCCTGCCTCACCTCAATGCTAAGGTAGTAGGAGAGCACGCCGAGATCGCTCATCTTGAAACGAGCCGCCATCTCACGCTTGAAACCGTCGATGTCCTCTGCTCGCGCTCAGGTGACGATTAAGTCATCCACGTACACGCCAATGACGAGCTCCTCCTTCCCCCATCGCCGCATGTAGAGCGCGTGCTCTGTAGCGCAGCGAGTGAACCCATGCTCGTCCAAGGTGGCGTCGAGCTTGGTGTTCCATGCCCGAGGGGCTTGCCGTAGCCCAGTGAGCGCCTTGCGCAGGTTGAGCGCCTTGTGCTCAGTGCTCTTGATGGTGAAGCCCAGAGCTTGCTTAACGAAGACCGTCTCCGCGAGCTCGTCGTTGAGGAACGCATACTTGACATTGAGGTGGTGGACGCGCCAATCCTTCACTACTGCCATGGCCAACAACAAGCGAATGGACTCCATTCACGCCATCGGAGCAAAGACTTCCTCGAAGTCGATGCCCTCATGCTGCATGAAGCCATGGGTGAGGAGCCGAGCCTTGTACTTGACAATTGCGCCACACTCGTCCCACTTCACCTTGTAGACCCACTTCAGGCCGATTGGACGGCATCCCACCAGTGGATCTACTAGCTCCCATGTGTCATTGTCCTCGATGGCCTTCATCTCTTCCAACATCGCCCGTCACCAATTGGCGTCGTGTTTAGCCACTGCAAACATCAGTGGCTCCACGGTGATTGTCGAGCAGCCGACTTGCCAGGCCTGTGGCCCCTGCATTGCCGACGATGTTGTCCAGCCTACGGAACTGCACCTCCTCGCCATCGTGGAAAGCATCCACGAACTCGCTGATGTCGCTTGGAGAGGAGGTTAACTTGATCGGTGGTCCCTGGCCTCCCTGTTATGCTGGAGTGGTCGGCATCGCTGCTGGACCGCTCGGCACCACTACTGGAGTGGTCGGCATCGCTGCTGGACCGCTCGGCACCACTCTTGGAGTGGTCGGCTCCACCGCTGAAGCGTTCGACACTGCTGCTGAAGTGCTCAGCACCCCTCTAGAGTGGTCGGCATTGCTGCTGGACCTCTCGGCACAACTCCTGGGGTGGTCGGCACCTCTTCTCCAGCATCTCTACCACCGTGGATGACTAAGTGTTCGGCGACGAAGGTGCTGCTCAAGCTGCCAGCTTCCCCCGTGCTCGGACCCTCCTAGTCCTAGGTCACCATCTCATCGAACACCACATCCCTAGAGATCACCACCTTGCCTCTCTTGGGATCATAGAGCTAATATGCCTTGGTGCCCTCCTTGTTAACTAGGAGCACCATCGGCATGCTCCTGTCTTCCAGCTTGCCGAGGTGAGGCTTGGTGTTCTTCACATGGCCAACGCAGCAAAATATCATGAGGAATGACACATTCGGCTTGCGTCCATGCCAAGCCTCAAACGTCGTCTTCCTTTTCAGAGCCTTGGTGGGTGCGTGGTTGAGGATGAACACCACCGTGGTCACCGCCTCTCCCCTAAACTTTGCCGACAAGCTTTTGGCCTTCATCATGGATCGAGCCATGCTGACCACCATCTAGTTCCGTCACTCCACCACGCCATTCTGTTGTGGTGAGTATGGCATGGTGTGGTGTCGCACCACACCCTGATCTGCGCAGTACGCAGCGAACTCCACTGAAGTGAATTCACCACCGCGATCAGTTCACAGCACGCGTAGCTTCTTGCCGCTCTCCGCCTCCGCGCGCACCTTGAACTTCTTGATCACCTCCGCTGCCTCATCCTTGCTCATCAGAAGTTGCAGCCACATATAGTGACTACAATCATCCACGAGCAGGAGGAAGTACCATCGACCACCGTTTGTGCCTTGCATGATTGGTCCGCAGAGATCGCCATGAACGAGCTCAAGAGCGTCCGCCTCGCGATACTTGGCCGCCTTTGGGAATGACAGCCTCCCCTTGCTTCCCGGCTAGACAGCTGTCACACAGCTCGCCTACATGCTTGATGTGGGGCAGCCCTCGGACCATCTTCTCTAGCCGACCGAGCGCGTCGAAGCTAAGATGGCCATACCGGGCATGCCACAGCCATGGCTCCTCCATGTGCCGTGCAGCCAAGCAGATGGGCTGCTCCACCTTTAAGTCGAGCAGGTATAGCTAGTTCTAGGACCTCTTCACCTTGGCAAGAAGTCGCTGCTCCCGGTCCTTGATCCTGAGGACGCCGTCCTTCATCAGTACCTCGCTGTCGTGCTCATCCAGCTGGCCAATGCTGATGATGCTTGAACGCAGCTGCGGGATGTAATATACATCCATTAGCACGTGGTGCTCGCCGTTCTGGCACCTGAAGATGATGGTGTCGTGCCCTCGGATCGCCACCCTAGAGCCGTCACCGAACTTCACTATGCCAGTCACGTTGCCGTCGAGCTCGACGAAGGCTGTCTTGGAGCCCATCATGTGGTTGCTGGCGCTGGAGTCCAGGTACCACCACTGCTCCTGCTCACCGCCCACATGTCTGAGGTGGACTTGGGCGCATGGTTCGTCGAGGATGACAACCTTCAGAGCCTTGCCGTGCCCTTCCACCGCCATCACATCTCCCTTCTCCTTGGCCTCAATGTCGTGCAGTGCATAGAACGCCGCCATCAGGAGAGTGGCCTCATCATCCTCATCAGCCTACGCTCAATGAGCCTCAGCGTTCGTCTCCTGCTTGCGATTTGGGCACTCCTTTGCCCAATGGCCCATCTTCCCGCAGCGCCAGCAGGCGTTGGGGTCGACCTTCTTCTTCTTCATCTTCTTCTTCGAAGAAGCCTTGCCACGGCGTTTGCCATTGCCACCGCAGCTAGAGGAGGCTTCTCTGGACTTCTTCTCCTTCATCCGGGTAGCCCACTCCTCTATCAGCAGCAGCTTGCCGTTGTCCGTCATTGCTGTGGCCTGCTCCATGCGTTCGTCCACCCTTCGCAGACGACCTGTGTCGACGAAATATGGTCGGCAGTCCATCTAGGGGTATGCCCATGATGGTAGATTGTCGGTAGACGGTGCGTGTAATCAGAAACCAGATGATTATAGAAGGCACAAGACACAAGATTTATACAGGTTTGGCCGCTGTGTTGGCGTAATACCTACGTCCTGTGTGTCATTATTCTGTATTGATTGAGGTGATCCCTGAGGGGGACCCCTGCCTCTCTTTGTATACTCAGGAGGAGGAGGGTTACAAGTAAAGTATCAAATTTGGTACTATTACAATATCTAGTACAACTTGTAATCTTACCGTGCACGCTTCGATCTTACGGGCCGAACCACCTCGGATGGTGCGGCCCATGTACCATCTTGTGGTACCCGGGGGTATATCCCCCACAGCTCTGTCACATCCTCAATGGTGAGGGTGGATAAGTCCAGCATCGTCTCTATGGAGAGAGTGATCTGGATGTACTTCACCGGCACGGAGTAGGGTACTTAGAGACCGCCTCTTCTTCGTCAATGGTGACGTTGTGGCTCCTCAGCTTGCTGATGAGCGACTGCAGATAGAGGGAGAAGTCCTCCACCAACTCACCATCCTTGAACTTTTGGTTGGCATACTCCTGCTTCAGCTGCTGGGCCGTCGCCTTCTGCGCGCGGTCGGAGCCGACGTGCATCGCTGCAATGGCCTCCCACGCCTCCTTAGCAGAGTTCTTCGTCCCCAACGGCTCCCTGTACTCCGCTGGCACAGCAACGAGGATAGCCTCCAACGCTGACATGTCATCTTCTTCATTGTCGGTGCCCTTATCAATAGCATTCCAGAGTCGTCGGGCTCTGAGCTTGACCTTCATGGTCACCGCCCACTCGTCATAGTTGGTGCGAGTCAGTGTTGGCTAACTGGTGCCACTGACCTCCCGCACCATGCGCACGACGACCTCCTATCGTGGCTGGGCAGCCACAGCAGTGCTGCTGCTGTCGCCCATCTCTGAACCGTCCGTCATCGCCAAAGGTTAGTCCGATGACGGCGCTTGTACGGCTCCGATACCACTTGTTGGTCCCTCGGCTGCCCTGTACAGGTAAGCAGTAAGCTTACCAGCACACTCACTCACTATGGCTAGAGGTAGAAGATATTGAGAATAGCTCTCTCACACACACAGCACAAGCCCAGCGCTGACCGAAAGCTCTGCTTCAGGATGTGGCAAACTGAACTGAGTTTTTCCATTGTCTTTGGATGGAATATATACAACTCTAACTGTACCTCTACCAGGTACATGGTTGTTGGTGAGTACACCAACGACCTACTCCTAAGGTATAAGGCTTAGCTCAGCTATCTTTACACTACATGGCTAAAGTAAGCCATTTCTACCTACTGCCTCACTGCTGCTGCAACAACAGTGAGTGGTCAGTCGAGCCGACCAGTTTCATCTCCTAAACCAGGAGAGGACAGCTGTGCCGACCAGTCAAGAGAGAGATGGGAGCAACAGATTATGTCTAATAGGAGAGGATTGCTAATCTGCAGAAATCTGTTGCACAAAAAAGGCTGAACTGGAGTGTCTAAAGAGGATGTAGAAGGTGGACTTTGTTGTTGATGCTCAGGTATGACAATGTTGTCTTCATCTGCTTCTTCAAAACATGGAAGTATTTCGAGTTACCTCATCATGGAGAAGAAGCATGGAATGGACTTCTGCTTTTCAGAATAATGAGTTAGTTACACACGTTTGTCTTGAACAGATGGTTTAAAATCCATGCTTAGCATATGCATGTGATCCAAAACAACTATTACAAAGTATTAGATGTGTTTTATTGAAATTTTTTTGGAGTTCTAGTGGCAGAGCATGCACTCATATCCCTGGTTAATCACAGGTTCCTTAAGTGTAACACAGAAATTGTAACTCAAGTTGTGGTTTGGATCTGAGTAGCAGTAGTTGTGCATGCGGCTAGCCCATTGTGGGCCTTGCACACCAGGAACATAGCTAGAGGGTTTGCTGAGGAGATAATATGTTGATAGTTGCTCTTTGGTTGGCAGGGCTCTGGTTTACCTGATTCTTTAGAATCATTAGAATCAAGATTGTTAGATGTTGGACTTGTTTGTTTGTACCTTACAATTTTTGTGGAGCTCATGTGCTTGTGAGATAAAGCAAGAATAAACAAGTTTTATAATTTCTCCTTCTCTTGTTTTTAATTCTTTTCTACCGAAAGTCCGAAACTCACACTTTATTATTATTTATCAGCCTTAGAAACTTGGTCGATAGGGAACAAGAGTTCCTGCCAGTTTGTGTACCGCCAATCTTTTGACTCTCAACTCCGTATGTAAATTGAAGAGTTCCCACCAGTTTGTGTACCGCCAATCTTTTGACTCTCAACTCCGTATGTAAATTGCATCAACTCACCATTTCAAAACAGAATCATTGTTCAACATGCAAATGGAGCTTCCTCCATTTTTGAAAAACATCTGACTATCTTTGCGTGCATTTTTACCTCTATTTTCTGTCAGTCCTCTTCTTCTCACTGTTCTCATCATGATGGTCCTCAAATAAGAACCAATCGATAAACCTATATGCACCTATCATTGACTGTAAACTAAAAGTTAAATCTATACCAAAACTTACTTTAACTGCTAGCTTCATGGCATAAAATTGACATCAATGCCTCCTGAAAGGCTATGAATTGAAGACTTCTGCAAACAAGTGGTAAAAAATCTTAATTTGTGATAGCATAATAATTTGTCTTTTCTAAACCATGAGGTGCCTTCTTTGGAACAGTCGTGTGAACTTGAGAGAGAGCATATAAGTTGCCATGCATCAGGAACAGTTGCCCTCCGTGATGCTGCATCACTTGTACCAATCAGAGGGAACATTAAGGTAAGCTTTAATTGTTAAAAGTAACCACATGGCATTTTAATTTGTTCCATTTTTTCATTTTGGTTCATATCAATTGTTTTCTTCTGCTGTACATGGTTTATCAACTTATCCTTGTGACAACATTTCAGACCAACATTGGAGGAGTCAAATTAGCTCTTAACTCTGCAATGGAAATTATGAAACAGTTGTCTCCCTGTGCTGAGAAGTTTTCAAGAAAGCTAATGGAAATTTATAACTTTGATGTAGCCCCGATTCCTACACTGCACTTGGTTGTTCGAATTTACAACTTTCCTCTTTATAAAAATGAAAATCCTCAGTTCGCAACATTCTTGCATAGTGTACTTGTAAATCAACATGAGCTAAAACTGTTCCCATTTGAATGCTGTTTCACACATTGAAAAAGCAATATCTAGTCTATACCTTCTGGAACAAGCTGACATGGTCTATGGCTCCATGGTCATTTTTATTTAGAGTTCTTTTGCTAGAACAAATTGATGTAGCTTATGTCAGTATAGTATAATATATAAAAAGGCCTTTAGTACTAAGCAAGTTAGGGTAGGCTATGAAACCAAGAGCCATCAACAAAGAGGATATCTCCTATAACTAAAAAGAACAAAGCGTGGACACTTTTTGGTGCGACATTTGTTTTGGATCCGCCTCCGCCTCGGTTTGGTGCGACAATTCAACTTCGTCTTGTCGGTCTGCCTGCGTGCGATCCACAGGCGCGGCGATTCCCACGCTTCCCCACGCGTAGGGTATGGAGTGTGGACCCAGTGTCGCTACTCCCCTGCCCCTCGCCACGCGCCCACTCCGCCGCCTCCTCTCACTTCCCGTCGCACCTGCGCCATCGCACTCGCATCGTCATCGCACGCGCCGAACAGACGAGCCCCACGATCCCAGCGCGCCGTCATCAGGAGAAGCCAAGCCTGAACACCGCCGCTGCTCTTCCTCCTCATCGCGCCCGCACCATCGTCCTCGCCGTGCGTGCCCGCGCGGCCTTGGCTCCGCCGCGCTGTCTTCCTCACCATGGGCACCCACGACGTTGTCCTCGCCTTGCGTGCCCACGCTGTCGTCCTCGCCATGCGCGCCCATGCGGCCTTGGCTCCCCCTTCCCCGGCGCGGGCGCAGCAACCTGGTTGCAGCCTCGGCACGGCGTGGGGCAACCATCGGCGCTAGGCACAATGACAGCTGGCAAAGGCTGACCGCGACAGTCACATCCGGTAAGTTCGGTGTGCCTACGCTCGATTTTCACCCTACCCTTGCTCACACACCTTTCTGAGCTCTCCATGTCTTGAATCTGCGGTGGACAGAGCCATGCCTTGTACTACGAAGCAGTAGCTATCGGATGGCGAAGCAGCAGCTATCGATGGCGAAGCAGGAGGGTGATGTGGACTAGGCGAGTAGCATCAGTGACGAGCAGGATCTCTGTGCAGGTAACTGTCTTGTATTTTGTGAAAGCCTCCGTTCTCACAACCTTCTCGACAGTATGCCAAATTGCCAGCGCCGATCATTGCTCTGCCCAGATAGTCTGATCTCGCGCCCAAATGCTTCTTTTCCCTGGTATATCCTGTTCCTATTGTATGAGTTGTGTGCCTCCAGGATGTGCCTTGTTTCTTGGGCTCCTCTTCCGTGTAAATCCTAATCTTTTGGATGCCTTTACTATAGACTTCTATTGTAGGCTGGTAGTGAGAATATCTTATAATCCCAACTAAACAGAAAAATTGATGAAGTGATAATCAAGTATGATGCCACATTAAAGTACTGATAATGATGGTCCATTGGTCCTGCACTCCATCTTGGTTAATCCTGTATTGTTTCTGATAATGGTTCTACACCCCATACAGGTTAATCGTGGACTGTTGTATACTTGGGTGGCAATACCTCCACCATCTCACCTCAAGCTGTTTGACATTTCTGTTTCAGGGTTTCTCTGCTTCAGCTCTGATCTCATTTGTGTTAGCGAGCTGACGCCGCTCATGTTTTACTCATAAGTACCTTCACGGTCAAATGTGTCCTCAATTAAATTGCTTTATGGCCTGCGTTGTAAAGTTTTGGCTTATTGAATTTGTAGGTAATTAAATCTATATAGCTCGCCACTGCGTCAAGGTAATCTACCATCATAAGGTATGCTCTTGTCATAGCGCTCTTTGTTATTACTGAATTTTCTTCAGGCACACCTTATGTGTCGACACCATATATGTGGATCCTACATGTTTTTTCTTCATGCAACATGAAAGATTTGTGGCCTGGTTCAGTGTGCTCATGCTGAAGAGAAACCTCAAACCTGAGAAATGCAACATGAAACCTATGAAATGCTTTACTTGAACGTTCCTGCTTATTTGAGTACTCAACCTATTTTGATTTCTTGCGATGACTTCCAATATTATGCTAAAGCTGTTTCTGGTCAGCTGGATATTCTGAGTTTGTATCTAAAGCCTGAGACTTGAGTAAAATGTGTCTAAACCAAATTAGTTGTTTTATATTTTTTCTTTAGAACTCTGAAGACCAATATATATGTGTAATGTTTTCTGTTTCTAACTGTATGCAAAGTCTAATGAAAAGAATTTATTCACATCTGATTCCAGGAAATATGTTGTGAAGGAAACAATGCAAATCCAAGGTAGTTGAATAACTGCCTTGACCTCTCTTTCTTCCTGTTTGCTGTATGGTATACAACTAATTCCAATGAATCAATATTAGGCTAGGTGAACCTGAATGAATGAGTAAATGAAGGGAGAGTTGCAGTGCAGGTTGTGTGCGGAGTCAGAGTATTTGAAGGAGCAATGACATTAATGTGGTCATGTTTCCGAAATCCAAGTCTGCGCTGGAGGGGATCTCAGCACCAGAATTGTTGATGATGCGGTTGTTTCCTACTTATCATATCTCTCTCTGCTTTTCTCATATGATTCTGGATGTAAGTAGTCACAGTCGGCGTGTCCTTGATATTGTTTAACCTCTAGATGACCACTTTTGAGCTGTCATAATTTTAGAGCATGCTCACTTAGGTGTCGTTCAAATACTATACATTTGCCTGATCGTAAAGAATATTGGAGCCATTTACAATATGCAAGAATATCTAAATTTTGATTTTATGATACATGATATATTATTTGTTATTAGCAGTGTGATTTCCATTGTTACATTGGGCATATTCTCATATCTTAGGCTCTATCATTATATGAGGAAAGCTAATCTCCGTTGTTATTAGTACGTATGAATTTTAATTCATACTATGCATGTGGCTTACATGAGTTTTTTCCATGGATATGGATTGGTGGGCACCATGGAAGAGACCTCAGGCTCCATTGATGTTCTGAAGCTTGTCTTTGATTCCCTGTAACTCTTTCAGCGCATTGCTTTGCATGCCATCTGTCCATGTAACCCCTGCGCGTAAAATTGAAGTATCATATCTGCAATCTAGAGAAAACCACTTTCTGTTATGATTCAGTATAAACATATAGTATCTAAATGTTTTTCATTTAGAATTGACTGTTGACTAATCACTGACAACGTTCATTCCAATGCAGTATATAACCACAACCACGGAGCTATTGGAATAGTCCGGAGCAATGACTACCAAGATGTACTTTTTTTAACCTGGAAATTCCATTACTCGTCTGCCATAAGGTCGGCAGTGACAAAAACATTTACAGAGTCTAGGATGGAGCTTGAAATCAGCTCTTCCCCTTCAAAACACGCATACCCCAACTCAGCCAAAGCATGAGCAACTCTATTACATTCCATTCACTTGAATAAACAAACAAAAAAGGAAAAATTCACAGAAGCTAGCGACTTCAGTTCTTGCACCAGCCCTCCTTCAGGTTTTGCACAGAACGCCTCTGCTGCCAACTCTTGCTGGAGTGTGAGCGCATTGGTCTCCAGGGTTAGTCTGCTAACCCCCAAGTTCAGTGCCGCTTGGACACCTTGTAGAGCTGCTATTACTTCAGCATGGAAAGCACTCAGCAAATGATTGGCGTAGTAGTGAAAGTTTTTTTTGGAGTAGCTAGAAGATATTGTAATGTGCTTGGCTATTTGTGACAGCTAATGTTCTTCTCAATGATCCATTATTTTAGGAAAAAAATAAGAATCGTCTTCCATAGTAAATAAAATTGTAGAAGATAGCCAATAGCAAGAGTGGAATGACTCCCTCATCACACTTAGAGAATCAGTTTTTGATAACAGTCAAACATTAAATATGAAGAAGGGTGGCCTTGGTATACGAGTCTTGTATGAAGCAAACTGATAATTCAAAAGATGGTTAGTTCTAAAAGGTTGAGGAATCAATTAATCTTGTTATGATGATATGAACTTTTATGTGCGTATGCACAAATGTACAATACTATAAATGCATATTGCGATGATTGCAAACCATCACTGAGAATTTTAGCCATGCACAAAATTCAATTTGTAATATTGATATTCCGAACATCACTGCTCGCATTATCGTTTTTTGTAACAATACAACATGTTCATGCTCAAATTATCAGGGCATTATTTGTTCCTGTTGCAACGCACGAAAAGGTATATACGGTAGAGTTGGTGAGCCTACGACGCTGCGCTCTCCGTGACTATGTTAATTTCATGAACTTTGTTTTTTATTTAAATACCACTTAAGTCGGTATTTAATTTCACTTATTATTATCTTATTATGCGATCCGTGTGTTTTTAGTATAAAAGTTTAGTTGTCTCGTAGCAACACCACGCTACCTAGTGAAGTAAGAAAATAAGAGAAAGATATTAGTAACACTACGTTACTAACATAAGTAAAAGAGGATCAGTAAACTAGGTCATGGTTCGCGCATGTGGATTACACATGCTCAGATACTATGCTCCTACACAATGATAATTCTTTTGAGTATATTGCACTCTTTTTTAAGTCATTCTTTGTTGGCTCCTCCATGTCTTTATATACGGTCATCTTTATACAGATTTCTTTGCTAGGACTAATTGATTATCTTGCAATGAAGGTTGGAGAAATTGAGGATATGGCTTCTGAACTCAATAATGTGGTATCAAACGAGCAAGTGCTGCTTCAAGAGTGTGCTGCCCTCTTACATCAAGCGCATGATAGGCAGGTGTGGTTTCGCCAAAAACAAACTAATACTTTGGTCTACATAAACTTAGTTCTGTTCTATCAAAATCCTATGTGTGGAGAAACGCTTAAGTTTTCCTACATGCTACGTTGAACTGACAGTGGCATTCACCAATTGTGTAGGTGATGGAAGACGGCCTCAGGATCCAAGTGATGCAGCTGAAAAATCAAACCAAAAACAAAACATGAAGGCAGTGATCGATCTTGTAGGTCAGTTAACTAGTGGAGGTATAAAATGGTTTAGCTATTATCGATGTTGCAGTGCATATTGGATGAGGTATAGCTGTTCTTGGATATTGTGGTATAAGGAACAAAATAGTTGTTGATGGTAGTTATAATCAACTTTAGATGATGTAGCGCACATCATATATTGATATACAACAAAGACTGAGAAAAGGATTGGCCGATCAAGAAATATTGATTCGGCTGTAATATAGGGCTTTTTGTCTTCTCTATAATATGATGTAGAAGCACATGTAGTCTGCTATAATAAAATAAAAGAATAAAGAGCACAGAGATGTTTGTGTTAGAAACCAAAATATCCTGTCACAGTTCGAAGCGTATCTGAAATAATTCTTATCATGTGTGAATATCTAGAAGTACAAAAATTGGACAATATATGATGCTCGAGCAGTTTTGGAGCATTTAGTAGTAGACGTAATAGAGAGATTGTGAACTGTGATTCAGCTCCCAGCTGAGTCTACCTTTGTGCGTGGCCTGTTCGTGACGGAGAGTATGCTAAACTCCATACATGGATCAAAGCTTTTCGTGTATAGTACTCCTACCAGTAGGTAAGGATCGAGTACGTAGCCACTCAGAATGAGTGCTGCATCAGTTGCTGCCGCACGCTTGGTGGAGCCTCCGGATGGTCGCCGTCGCCGACCGCCTTCCTCTTGCAGTTGAAGAGGAGCGACGGCACAGCCATTCGCGTCGGCACAGCCGCCACCGTGGGGGATGCCTCGTTGTGAGACGACCTGAACAACTTGCACAGGACGAAGTCTCCTCCTCCCACGCCGCCGCCGTCGTGCTCGTCGTCGAGCGCGAGTTCCACCATGCACCAGCCCTGCCTGGTGACCGTCGTCCACGGCGGCGGCGGCGTCCTGGCGCCGCCGTAGGAGTAGGACAACGTGCGCGAGTGCCCGATGCGGCGGCCGTCCGCGCCCCTGACGGGCCTGACCTCGCCGGTCTCCGAGTTCCAGCACCCTTCGCCTACGGCGCCGGCCGCGGCCTTGTAGCGGCAGCGTGCGGGGCAGATGAAGTACCAGCAGGTCCTGCCCGGGGCCGGCGCGTACCGCTCGGTCAGCCTTTCGGGGGCGATCGAGTAGACGTCGGCCAGGTGGACGACGGTGCCATCGCCGTCGAAGCGCTACTGCTGCCGGGCGACCATGGGGTGGAGGACGAACGTGATCAGGTCGGGGTCGCTGGGGCGGAGAGCAAAGCCACCTCGAGGGCGATCGGCCATAGCCATGAATAGTTCTTGGGTGGATCCAGCGATCATGCATATTTATGGATGCGATGGATGATGGCGTGAATGCGGACTTTGGAGTTATATATGGCAAACTTAATCGTAGTCATCACGAACATGCATGGTCCTTCATTCTTTATTAGCGCTCGTGTGCTTGATTCAGTTCCCAACGTACAGTTTTTATTTGAACTTCTTCAAATGATTAGTTTCCTTGTATAGCTGATTGAACTTTCTCGTTTTTACCTATGAATATATAGGTCCTTTTTTGCATGTCAGCCTTTTATTCTCTTTCCTTACATGAATATTCATAAGTATCCCTAATCAATCTAGTACCATATTAATTAGTTTTTTTTTCATGGTTGATGACTTTATTCGTTCCTATATCTTAAAAACGAATGAATATGCAATAAGAACCTAGTGACCCCTTATCTATAAAAGTCGTGGCCTCTCTGCCCAGCCCAGCCTTAGCTTCGGGCCGGTGGCAGTGTCGCAGCATGCGTCATTTACCTCCTTGAGGCATCGATCTTGGGAAAGCCCTCCGTTGCTTGCTGCTTCATCCAATGATGGCGGTGTCCGATCCGTGGATGCCACTCTCCTTCTTGAAGGCATCATTGTTTTGCACCTGTCATCGTGCCTCCACTCGATCTATTGTTCCTCTCGTAGTCTCGCTGGTTTTGCTCTGTGTCATGGCACGCAGTGTGCCTCATGTTCTTCACAATGGTCTATCCTACAGTGCTTGGCTTAGCCACCGTCGTTGGCTCTCGTGGCAGATACTTTGCCTCTTCCTTGGCAGATGTTTCGCCGCTGTTGGTTTCTCTGGCAAATGCTTTGCTGTCGATGATGCTTTCATCCCCTCTCTGGCAAGTATTTTGCTGCCAAGTGCGCATTGGCCTCTCATCTTGTGGATGCTTTGTTGTCAAGGTCACTTTTTGTGTTCTCAGGTGGATGTTTTGCCGCCGTTGGTGCGGATTGTTCGTCTCTTCTTATCTAGGTGGATGCTTTGACACCACGGCTATGCCCCCTATGTAGACAACCTTTGCATTAATATATCTTCGTCTCATACGTACGTAAAAGCAAGTAGGGTTTTGGGGTTGTGGGTTCTTCCCCATCGTTGCTATTTCCTTTTCTTTTTCTTTTTCTTTTTCTTGTTCTTGTTGCTTTGGTTTTCTCCACTTACCACTAGTTTGGTGGTTTGTAATCTGCGTTTCGAGGTCTCTCTCGCAGCTGTGTTGTGTAACTCTCTTCCTCTTATCTTAATAAAAACATGCTTAGACACGGTCATGAAAAAAACATAACACTTTTAGTCCGTCCTTATTATTTAGAAACAAATAGTCAGAGGAACTATTTTTCGTCAACTTTCACCTCTAGTCCTTTCTTTAGAGCTTCCATTTGCTATTTCCTAGGGGGTCTACATTCGGTAGCCCAAGCCTCATCTGACCCGAGCGGTGCTAGATCCACATCTAGCTCCGTCTCCCAATATCATGGCCTCAAATTTTGTAACACTAAGGTGTAGGGCTCGTTCGGTTGTCAGTTTTTACAGCTGTGGTTGTGGATGCCGTAGCTTTGCTACAGTATTTTATACTGGCCGTTGCAGCAGCCACAGTCAGAAAAATACCAGATGCTATCTGTAAAGAGAAGAATCAAGGCATGTTTGGATCAAAGGATTCTCAAAGAAATTTCAGAGGAATAAATTTCAAAGAAAAGGAATCACTTGACACTGTTTGGAATGGAGGAACGTTGATTTCCTTTTCAAAGGAAAGGAAATCATAGTAGTGCAAAACATAGGAATTAAAACATCCACTTTAACTCAAGGGAAAAAATCTTCGCTCTCCCTCTCTCACTATGTTTGCTCATGTTTCTGTACTTTTTTCCTCCATTCTAAACATCTCAAAGTATCCATTATTCCTTTGTTCTGAAATTCTATAATTTCTACTATTCACTTCATTATATTTCTGAGTTTTTTTCATGCGTATGTTTTGTATTCCTTTGTTTCAAACATGCCTCTCAGTGGCTGTTGCATCCGACGTGATCAGCAGCAGTTTTGTAAAGAAAGACGGCAGACGTCAATCGCCAGCCAGGCAGTAGGTTCCATGAAGAACAAGCTGGGACCGGTCATCCACCCTCCACTTTCTAGAACAAAAACGTAACCTGAACGCACTCTCACAGTCTCACTGCCTCTGGCTGACAAGTACATTTTCTCAGCTCCCAAATCCCAAGTGGTTTCTACACCGGCTCAGGCGCATTTCTTATCTTGACTAGTTGAGTGCCCGTACGTTGCAACAAGAGTACCAATAAATTACACGAGATGTTTGGTATTGTCCAGGGATTATCACCAAATCAAAATCAATATAGCCATGTGTTGATGTATCTCAATTCGTTGTTTTTTAAGGAAACTTCGTATAATACTCAAATGCACAACTAAACCTCGTAGTCCTTCGTCAGGATCCGGTCCAAAGCTGAGTTTTCAATTCTCTACCTCAACTCTCTTATCACCAATTTAAGTGACTTTCGTATCAAAGTGCCACTTCCATGCAACAACTGACACTAATGGATCATCATAAATATCCCTTCGTAACTATTATTTTTTGTTATATTGTGAAACTTGTTAGTTAGCAATCAATGGAGATTGTAAGCAAGGGAATTGAAGAGCATGTTCAGTTTTGAAAATATAAGCTATCTCAATTGCATACACTGAATACCTTGTTAGTCACTGAACAATAGTAGCTAAAAAGACCTATCAAAATCAAAATGTTAGAACAGCCACATAGTGACCGCTGGCCGCTCTAGGAGAAAACAGGTCACCGCCCTCTAGGTCAACAACCTGTTTTCCTACAGCTGCAGGTGAGCCCAACACCTGCAGCTAGCCTCATGCTCCTAACCAAAACCAGCGGTAACTCTGGGACACGCAGCTCGGTGACCGGCATACTGTACCGTTTCAGAATAAATAACTTAAGCATAATTAAATGGTCATATTATTCAGAAAAGTCTATTTCAACAACATCGACTTGCAGTTTAATATACACAATGTATTTAAATTGCATTGAGGAAGTCTCAGTTCATTTCTCATTTTAATTTAATCCATTGCCTCAAGGACGGGATGTCTACATTGCTGACAGTAGCACTCCCTGCACATCAAGATAAAAGGATATCAGATAACACAAATATCTATTACTGACACCAGTAAATATGAAGTATATGGCCCAACAGGGTGTTTAGATCAAACATTTAGCAAGAAAGGGGGAAAATGAATAACCCTGTGTGAATTTGAAACTTACAGGGTCTGCAACACATATAGGCATGTAGCAACAGGTCAGTGGTGTTATATGCATTGGCTTTGGTAGGCTACCCCAGTACACCAGTATTATGTAAACCAGTTCAAGTTATAAATACATATCAAATTAACAGCTATCTACATGTAGCAGATATTTTTTTATCTACATGGCATTTTAACCTAGTACAGCCCTTTGATTTGATTCATTGCAACCAAATCAAACATCACAGAACCAACGCTCACAACTTACAGGAGCCTTCCTATTCAAATCCGAGGGAGATTGGAGCCTCACCTTGGGACTGGAGGGTGTTTCCTGGCACGAGAGTCCTCAGCGTTGTTGGCGTAGACACGCGAGTTGGCGCCGCAGCCTTGGAGGTGAACCGAAGTGGTAGCTCGAATTCCATCCTTTCACTAAATTTGAGAAAATGAAAGATCAAATGCTAACTCAAAACTCAAAGTTCAAAGGACAAAAACCTGTGTATCATAGCAATTAGGCAAGTATTTATCAATGACTAACTGAAGTAAATCATCACCAATCAAGAGAAACAGTCTCGGGGTTGCTAGATCACCCACTATTATTGATGATTTCTTTCTGATTCGCCTTTCCAGTATTTTGCAGTATATATTACAGAACTAAATGGTATAGGATTCTTTGACTGCTTAAACCAACTTGGTAAATATAAAATCAAAGTGCCCGGAATTGTTTGATTGCGTGTATTTAGCTAGGAAAAGCAAATGTCCAATAATGAGAGGTTACGCTGTAAATATCAAATCTTCTGAGAGCTCAGAATCTAGCTTATACTAAAAGATTTTTACTGAAGAGTAGCCTTCATAGATTTATATTTCCAGAAGAGAAGGAAAATGAATGTAGCCTCCAACAGAGTACCTATATGGAAGACCAATTTTAGGTGTCAGGAGAGGTATAACCTAAATCTGAGTATCCTCTCTTCCAGAGACCCATTTGCAGAAATGGTTCACTTTTGGATCTTGTTATTGGAGAAGACTAAAAATGGGTATTGAACCCTTTGCTTGTAGCGCTACCCAAACGTGGAATGGGTGTTGAATTTTGGGTAACGGTTGTTGGAGACAGTTATGCACCTCAAGGATCTTTGGAAACCATCATCCAGCAATCAAAATAGGCATGCTTTACAATAATTTTCTTTAGTCCAAATCTCAATAAGAGAATCATATCTGTAGAACACGAATTAACTGCACAATCACATATGTCAAAGCATACTTAATTGATATACTCAATTAACTGCATAAGTCACGTTATTATTTAGAGCAAATTATTTCCTTGGCCCTAAAAAAGTGACTCTTAGTTTCTTGGTCCTTTTTTGGTTGAACTTGTTTATTTGGCCCAGAATCAAGTTTTGTTTGGTTTTTTGGCCCTTCCGTCAGTTTGATGAGGTAATGGGGTTAAGTTGTACGCGAAAAGCCTATTTTGCCCCTGGCGCCGAATGAAAAAGATCAGCAGCCTACAGATGCACTGTATGGTTTTTTCAGGTTGCTTAGTATCAATAATTTTCCAAAATGATCTACAATAATTTTTTGAAGCACGGAATCATTATTTTTTATATATATTTTCACATGACCCACGCTGACTATTTAAGATGCATATAAAATCCACAATTATAATTCAAGTGCACACATACGCAATAATAAGTTAACAAATACAGAAGATGTTCAAGTTCACATGACAGCATCATACATGAACAAGTTCACATAATCCACAATTATAATTCAAGTGCAGACATACGCAATAATAAGTTGACAAATACAGAAGATGTTCAAGTTCACATGACAGCATCATACATGAACAAGTTCACATGACAGCATCATACAGAAGATGTTCAAGTTCACAAATAAGCCTTCATACAGAACATGTTCAAGCTCACATGGCATCAAATATGAGAACAAGCATATCTAAAATCAAAGACTAAGCCTTCTTTTACTTCTTGTGCTCATTGCAGGGCTAGGTGGTTGTGTTTTTTTGCTTCTAGTGCCCCTGGAGGGGCTATCAAGTGGCACATTTGTAGTTCTAACATTCTTAGCACCTAGCCATTGCTTCTTCTTTGTGGGTTTCACCTTCTTGTTACCCTTGGCCTTGACAGGTGGTTCTATGTGCAAGGGATGCTCGATGGAAAGTGCTTCCGGGTGATTTGAGCCACTTCTTGACCTACAAATATTTATTTTCAACAGCAAATGATGATAGTTCAATAGTCGAATGGAAAAATTTCAGAAATAGAAAAGTACCTTTTTGATAGTCCAGAGCTAGATTTATTTAGTTTTTCCATAGTCTTACTTGAAATATCCAAACTTTGGCTGTTATGATAGAGAGCATCTATTTAGTTTCGTTACCAAATTGTCGTTAATACTAACACAAAATTTTGAGCACTAACATAAATTACCTTCTAGATGCTCAGGAGTACGATCATCGCTATTTCTTTTTTTGCTAGTTGTTGTTTCCAAGTTTTGACTAGATGGGCAAAGTCAATATTTAGTATTGATGACAAGTTTGAAATAACAACTAGAGGAAGTAATAATGTGCAAACCTTGGTGGAAAAGACGTGGATGCAGCCGGTGCATCGTCCTCCAAAGGAACAATAGAACTTTGAGCAGATTTGGCCCTCTTCTTTGGTGGTCCCCTACAAGAACACCACATGTCATCACTATGTTTTGTAGGAAGGAAAAACATAAATGATAGTAAAAGTAGACACATTATTACCTGATTGTTTTCATAGCTTCAATGTCTTCTGGTTTGTCATTCTTGCAGTTATGCCAATGATGTCCATAGCCCTCACAAATAGGGCACCTATGTTGCCCTTTCCTTTTTTTTCTTGTCACCATTGCCTTTATGCCTTTCAGTTTTAGGCCTACCTGCTATCATCCTCAGACTCATCACCTCTCCTCCAAGCTTCAATTGGATAATTCACAACCTGAAGTGCATTCTGTGGTAGAGTCTCCAAGTACATTGCCTCTTCATCTACACCAACATATTCATTCTGTGGTGCAGGGTTTCTAAGGTAATCATCCTCATCAAGCTCTATGTTGTTTTTGGGTTGGCTATCAACATTAAAATCCCACTTCATGACTGACTCATATGGTTCAGAAGGGCCTCGATATACAATGAACATGATGATAACCTAAACATACACATCAAATCTTGGTCGGATTTTATTTCAGGGAAGGTTTTTAGGGCTTCATCATGGTACTGAACATGAGCTACTTCCATAGCCTGGAGGATATTTCTATACCACTTATTCTACAAAATCATTGAAATTTGTTCTATCTGAATCCACAACCATCTCAAAGCTAAAACAATTAACATCCTTTCTACGAGTCTTACTGTTGCCCAACAATTTGATTTCCACCTTGAAACTAGAATCAAACCTGTTAACACAAGAAATGTACCATATTCACAACCATGCAAATTTGTAGGTGATGCAAATGAAAATGACGATGGTACACTCACCCTGAGAGCGAGTCATTCCCCTCCAAAGCCTGGACAACATCAGCCTTAGAAGTCTGGCAAGCGTGGAACGGGTACGGGAAAGAGCGAAGGAGGAAGTCGCCGCCCGCTTCAGGGGTAAGGCTATTTTTGTCTTTTCGCGTGCGGTCCATGTGCTGGGTATCGGTAGAGATGGACGGACTGGACGGAAGGGCCAAGAAACCAAACAAAACTCGATTCTGGGCCAAATAAGCAAGTTCGATAAAAAAGGGTCAAGAAACTTAGAGGCATTTTTTTTAGGACCAAGGAAATAATTTGCTCTATTATTTATCTAAACATTCCATGGTTGAGCAAAAATGAAAAGAAAATAGCATAATTGCACCAACAAAGATGAACATCATCTACGAGGACATCAAATTAAGGGGAATCCCAAGCTATCTGATCTTTACATAGCAAAATTTGATCTTGACAAACACAATCTGCTCGTGAACACAGTACTCCTTATTCACCCATTCCAGCTCCTCCTACGAACAGGACAACCAAAGGTTTGAGCTTTCACCAAATGGTGCCTAGATCGAACAAAGCGAGGGGAATGGGGGCCATCACCTTGGTAATGAGAGTGAGGTCGGAGGCGGCCGCGTAGGTGGAGGACGCGGCCGTGGAGGAAGCAGAAGCTGTCCACTACTAGAGAACAGACTTTAGAACGATGTCTCAATTTAGCATTAGCCTCGGCATTTTTTGCCCCCGGGACTAAAGGACCCTTTAGTCCCGGTTGGTAATACCAACCGGGACTAAAGGTCCCTGCCCAACGGTCGTCCGCGGGGCAGGGATCTTTAGTCCCGGCTGGTATTACCAACCGGGACTAAAGGTTTACCTTTAGTCCCGGTTGGTAATACCAGCCGGGACTAAAGCTTTTAGTCCCGGTTTGGGTTATGCCCCGGGAATAAAGATTAATATTTAGTCCCGGTTTGGACCCCTAACCGGGACTAATTATCCCGGCCTATAATTCTGCTCAATTCTTCCTCCCCGAGCCCGAGCCATTCCATTATTCAAACTCACTGCCTCTGTTCTTCAGCTTGCTGTTGTTCTTGCACTCTCCCCCTCCATTGGTGTTGCTCTTCGATTTTGGAGGTAACAAACTTAATCCTCTTATGTTTTATCAGTAGCTTATCTCATTTTGCGATGTAGATGCATGTGTAACTTTATATGTTGGACTTTATTATGATTTTATATGTCATTTTTAGCTCAAAATCACATGATGATTTGCATATATGTTTGGATAAACAAAAGTTAAATTAGTTCATCAAAATCACGCCTCGCTCGTCCTCGCTGGAGCACGCGCCATTCTCGTCCCCGGTGGCTTACGTGATCTTAGAATTAATTTTTCCATGAAATGAAAAACTTAGAAAATTGTTAGAAAATTGTAGAAAATCCGTACTAGTTGAACTTGCGGACCGTGTTCATGTCGGCGAGCATGTTCTCTGCCGAGCGGTAACGGATGTCAAGGAGGAGCTTTGATTCTACGAGGGAGAGCGGCAACGGTCGTGGAAGACCGTGTTCCCTTTCTCGTAGAATCAGAGCTCTTCCTTGGCCAAGTACGGTGCCGTCCGGTGGAGAAATGCTCGTCGAGATGATCACGTAAGCAAGGTCAACTAGTACGGATGGTTATTTATTGAAACATGTTTTTGAGCTATAATTTGATGGATATTTGAAAATATGAAATTTACACTAGTTTGCAAAAATAAGTATAGAAAGTAGATGACAACTGTTACTGGATCCTCGGCCTCTCGTTCGGTTACGAAACGACTGAGGCCAGAACTCCCTCTCATTATCTGCGGCAAGTGTAAGCAGAAGATTGTGATGGAGTACCGAGTCAAGAGACAGGGACCCAACAAGGGTCGTGTTTTCTACAAGTGCCCGGATCGCGATGTGAGTTTCTTACGCATTTTATAATTATGGCTAATTGACCTGCTTTTCTTGAATATTTTTGACTAAATATTTTTTGGCTTTAATTTCAGTGGGAGGACAATGGATGCGATGGTTGGTACTGGGAGGAAGATTATGCTACATACGTGCAGAATTTGGGTGCGCTTGAGGTAGCGGATGCTGCTGATGAGGCAGTGAGCCAGCAGGAGAAGCTTATTGATATTCAACAGAAGAATGATTTGTCTGTTTTAGTTGCGTACGATCACAAAATAATTATGTTACTGAAGTGCATTGTAGTTTTAGTTTGTTTAGTGATAGTTGGGATTGCTTACGTTGTAGCCAGGCTTAGTTAATTAATCAACCGTGTGTGTGTCATTTATGTTGTGTAATAAAATACTTAATTATGTTCAAGGTTTTCATAATTTGTCATGTAATACAGATTATGTCACGCCATTGGATGTACAATGCCGATCGTCGCTCCCAAGACTTTATAGAGGGCTTGCACTATTTTTTAGGTGTGGCCGAGGCAAATAAGCGGGATGGTTTCATATGCTGTCCATGTGCCCTATGTAAGAATTTAAAGGAATATTCAAGCTCAATGAGTCTTCATTCACATTTGCTTAAGTCAGGTTTCATGTCAAACTATATATGTTGGACTAAGCATAGAGAAAGCGGGGTCATGATGGAAGAAGGTGAAGGAGAAGATTTAGACATTGATGACATTATTGCTCAGTATGGTGCCTTTGATGATACTACAATGGGGGGAGATGAAGAAGAGGTAGCGGTAGAAGATGATCTCGGTGATGCTCTTGGCGATGCCATTCGTGATGCACAACAAGAATGGGAAAGTGAAAAAGAGAAAGTTAAGTTGGAGCGCATGCTTGAGGATCATAGAAAGTTGCTATACCCGATGGCCGAAGAGGGGCAAAAAAAGCTGGGTACAACACTGGAATTGCTACAGTGGAAGGCAAAGAATGGTGTATCCGATAAGGCATTTGGGAATTTATTAAACCTCATAAAGAAGATGCTTCCGAAGCCAAATGAATTGCCCACCACTACGTACGAAGCAAAAAAGGTTGTCTGCCCTTTGGGATTAAAAATCCAGAAGATACATGCATGTCCTAATGACTGTATCCTCTACCATGGCAATGAATACGAGAATTTGGATGAATGCCCGGTATGTAAAGCATCGCGGTATAAGATCAGGCGCGATGATCCTGGTGACGTCGAGGGTGAACAACGTCCTAGAAAGAAAATCCCTGCCAAGGTTATGTGGTATGCTCCTATAATACCACGCTTAAAACGTTTGTTCAGAAATAAAGACCACGCAAAGTTGTTGCGGTGGTATAAAGAAGACCGTAAGGTAGACAATATGCTGAGACACCCAGCTGATGGGTCCCAGTGGAGAGCGATAGATAGAGAATTTTTAGAGTTTGCAAATGAGGTTAGAAACTTAAGGTTCGCCTTAAGTACAGATGGTATGAATCCTTTTGGACAGCAGAGCACTAGTCATAGCACTTGGCCAGTTACTCTATGTATCTACAACCTTCCTCCATGGTTATGCATGAAGCGAAAGTTCATTATGATGCCGATCCTCATCCAAGGTCCGAGGCAACCTGGCAACGATATTGATGTATATCTGAAGCCATTAGTTGAAGAACTTCTAGTTTTATGGAACAAACCAGGTGTACGTGTCTGGGATGAGTACAAACAAGAACACTTTGACCTACGAGCAATGTTGTTCATAACCATCAATGATTGGCCTGCTTTAAGTAATCTTTCAGGTCAGACAAACAAAGGATATAATGCATGCACACATTGTTTTGATGACCTTGACAGTATATATTTGAAAAGATGTCAAAAGGTCGTGTACCTTGGCCATCGTCGATTCCTTCCTTTGAACCACCAAGTAAGAAAGAAAGGGAAGCATTTTAAAGGTAAGCCAGACCACCGGAAGAAGCCTCATAACCGAACCGGGGAAGATGTACTTGCAATGGTCAAGGATGTGAAAGTAGTATTTGGAAAGGGACAAGGCAGTGAATCTGTTCCCAAAGATGCTAATGGACATGCACCCATGTGGAAGAAGAAGTCCATCTTTTGGGAGCTACCCTATTGGCAAGTCCTAGAGGTCCGCAACGCAATCGACGTGATGCACCTGACAAAGAATCTTTGTGTGAACCTGTTAGGATTCATGGGTGTGTACGGGAAGCCAAAGGATTCACTTGAAGCACGCCAGGACTTGCAGTGCATGAAAGAACGAGACAACCTTCATCCAGAGAAGACAGGTGATGGACGTCATTACTTAAGTCCTGCTAGCTACACGCTTAGCAAAGAAGAGAGGGACAGCATGTTCAAATGTCTAAGCAGCATCAAGGTCCCATCGGGATTCTCCTCCAATATAAAGGGTATAATAAATGTGCCAGATAAAAAATTCCTAAACTTAAAGTCCCACGACTGCCATGTGCTTATGACGCAATTGCTTCCAGTTGCTTTAAGAGGAATTCTACCTCCACATGTACGTCTAGCCACCGTGAAGCTATGTGCATTTCTCAATGCAATTTCTCAGAAGGCAATCAATCCAGTGGAACTAGCTACTCTACAGAACGATGTGGTTCAATGTCTTGTCAGCTTTGAGTTGGTGTTCCCTCCATCCTTCTTTAATATCATGACACACATCCTAGTTCATTTGGTGAAGGAGATTAGTATTCTTGGACCTGTGTTCTTACATAACATGTTCCCCTTCGAGAGGTTTATGGGAGTCTTGAAGAAATATGTGAAAGTCCGTTCTAAGCCTGAAGGAAGCATCGCCCAGGGCTATGGAACAGAGGAGGTCATTGAGTTCTGTGTTAACTTTATTCCTGACATTGCTCCGATTGGCGTTCCCGAATCACGACATGAGGGGAGACTCAGTGGTAAAGGAACTTTAGGGAAGAAAACATATATTGGCATGGAAGACGATTATTTCAATAAAGCACACTACACAGTTCTTCAGAACTCGTCATTGGTGCATCCGTACATCGAGATACATAAGGAGTTCTTACGATCCAAGTTTCCAAGGAAGACTGAAGCTTGAATTAGGCGTCAGCACATGAAAAGTTTCAGTGGTTGGTTGCGAAAAGAATGTCAAGGCGATGACAATATTGATGAGCAACTGTATTTGTTGGCTAGGCAGCCATCGTGGCATATCCTCACGTACCAAGGGTACGAGATAAATGGGAATACATTTTACACAGTTGCCCAAGATAAAAGGAGCACCAATCAAAATAGTGGTGTTTGCATAGATGGCACAGATCCAAATGGGAATATACAAACATATTATGGCCGCATAGAAGAGATATGGGAACTAGACTACGCACCTAATTTTAAAGTCCCTTTGTTCTGGTGCCAATGGATGAAGCTGACCGGAGGAGGGGTAACAGTCGACAAAGAGTATGGAATGACAACAGTGGACCTCAACAATATTGGATACAAAGAGGAACCATTCGTCCTTGCTGCCGATGTGAGTCAGGTGTTCTATGTGAAAGACATGTCTACAAAATCAAAGAGAGGAAAAAACGAAGACATCAACTCAATGATCAATGAGCCAAAGCGCCACATAATTCTTTCTGGGAAAATAAATATAGTAGGAATTGAAGACAAGTCAGACATGTCAGAAGATTACGAAAGAAATATCCGAATTCCACCCTTCATAGTGAAGAAAGATCCAAGCATCATGTTAAATGATGAAGACACTCCATGGTTACGACAAGATCATAACCAAGGGTCATACGTCAAGAAGAAATTCACTGTTGTGCCCGCATGATACAACGATGCATGTTTAATATATTATGTTTTAGAGACGGATATTATGTAATATGTTTTCGGAACCCTAGATTGTCTAAAATTGAAAAGTTTTGAATACCAAGTTTGTTCATATCATCAATATCTACAATCCTTATATAGACCATTTTTTCATTTGAGAAAGCTTGAACAAAATGTAGTTCAATTTTCACAAGTGTGTGACATAGTTTTAGAAAGTCTATAAGAGATAAGGAAAATTGTGACTAGTGTTTGATAAAAATTTCTCAAATGAGAAAATAATCTATGTAACAATTGTAGATCTTGCTGAGATGATCAAACTTGGTATTCAGAGTTTTTTCATCTGAGGTCATTTAGTGTCTCATTTGAGCAAGTTTGACCAAGTCAAATTTGGTCAAATGAAAAAACAACACTTTGACCCTAGTATTATGGACTCTAAATGACTTCGAATTGAAAAGTTTTGAATACCAAGTTTGTTAAACTCAAAAAGATCTACAATTGTTGTTTTGGTCAACTTTCCATTTGAGAAAGTTTGGACGGTTCAAATTTATGATTTTTAAATTTCGACGCCTACAAACTAGTTTTCAGAACCCTAGATTGTCTAAAATTGAAAAGTTTTGAATACCAAGTTTGTTCATATCATCAATATCTACAATCCTTATATAGACCATTTTTTCATTTGAGAAAGCTTGAACAAAATGTAGTTCAATTTTCACAAGTGTGTGACATAGTTTTAGAAAGTCTATAAGAGATAAGGAAAATTGTGACTAGTGTTTGATAAAAATTTCTCAAATGGGAAAATGATCTATGTAACAATTGTAGATCTTGCTGAGATGATCAAACTTGGTATTCAGAGTTTTTTCATCTGAGATCATTTAGTGTCTCATTTGAGCAAGTTTGACCAAGTCAAATTTGGTCAAATGAAAAAACAACACTTTGACCCTAGTATTATGGACTCTAAATGACTTCGAATTGAAAAGTTTTGAATACCAAGTTTCTTAAACTCAAAAAGATCTACAATTGTTGTTTTGGTCAACTTTCCATTTGAGAAAGTTTGGATGGTTCAAATTTATGATTTTTAAATTTCGACGCCTACAAACTAGTTTTCGGAACCCTAGATTGTCTAAAATTGAAAAGTTTTGAATACCAAGTTTGTTCATATCATCAATATCTACAATCCTTATATAGACCATTTTTTCATTTGAGAAAGCTTGAACAAAATGTAGTTCAATTTTCACAAGTGTGTGACATAGTTTTAGAAAGTCTATAAGAGATAAGGAAAATTGTGACTAGTGTTTGATAAAAATTTCTCAAATAGGAAAATGATCTATGTAACAATTGTAGATCTTGCTGAGATGATCAAACTTGGTATTCAGAGTTTTTTCATCTGAGGTCATTTAGTGTCTCATTTGAGCAAGTTTGACCAAGTCAAATTTGGTCAAATGAAAAAACAACACTTTGACCCTAGTATTATGGACTCTAAATGACTTCGAATTGAAAAGTTTTGAATACCAAGTTTGTTAAACTCAAAAAGATCTATAATTGTTGTTTTGGTCAACTTTCCATTTGAGAAAGTTTGGACGGTTCAAATTTATGATTTTTAAATTTTGATGCCTACAAACTAGTTTTCGGAACCCTAGATTGTCTAAAATTGAAAAGTTTTGAATACCAAGTTTGTTCATATCATCAATATCTACAATACTTATATAGACCATTTTTTCATTTGAGAAAGCTTGAACAAAATGTAGTTCAATTTTCACAAGTGTGTGACATAGTTTTAGAAAGTCTATAAGAGATAAGGAAAATTGTGACTAGTGTTTGATAAAAATTTCTCAAATGGGAAAATGATCTATGTAACAATTGTAGATCTTGCTGAGATGATCAAACTTGGTATTCAGAGTTTTTTCATCTGAGGTCATTTAGTGTCTCATTTGAGCAAGTTTGACCAAGTCAAATTTGGTCAAATGAAAAAACAACACTTTGACCCTAGTATTATGGACTCTAAATGACTTCGAATTGAAAAGTTTTGAATACCAAGTTTGTTAAACTCAAAAAGATCTACAATTGTTGTTTTGGTCAACTTTCCATTTGAGAAAGTTTGGACGGTTCAAATTTATGATTTTTAAATTTCGACGCCTACAAACTAGTTTTCGGAACCCTAGATTGTCTAAAATTGAAAAGTTTTGAATACCAAGTTTGTTCATATCATCAATATCTACAATCCTTATATAGACCTATTTTTTCATTTGAGAAAGCTTGAATAAAATGTAGTTCAATTTTCACAAGTGTGTGACATAGTTTTAGAAAGTCTATAAGAGATAAGGAAAATTGTGACTAGTGTTTGATAAAAATTTCTCAAATGGGAAAATGATCTATGTAACAATTGTAGATCTTGCTGAGATGATCAAACTTGGTATTCAGAGTTTTTTCATCTGAGGTCATTTAGTGTCTCATTTGAGCAAGTTTGACCAAGTCAAATTTGGTCAAATGAAAAAACAACACTTTGACCCTAGTATTATGGACTCTAAATGACTTCGAATTGAAAAGTTTTGAATACCAAGTTTGTTAATTTTGGTCGAATTGAAAAAACAACAATCCTTATATAGGCCATTTTTTCATTTGAAAAAGTTGTACAACAAAAAATACTATATTTTCTTTATTTTTATAGGTTTAACAAAAATTTCCTGTCAATTTTGGTCAAAAACCGAGAAAAAATTAAAACATTGACGTTACAATAATGTGATAATAAATTTCCTATCGAATAATATTAGTTTTATTAATTTTAAGTTACAAATATATTTTTGCATTAACAAAATACTTAGTATTAGTAACATTTATATTCTATATTCATAAAAGAAATTAAAAACTATAGGTTACAAAATTTTCCTATTTACAATAAATAATTAGTTAATCAATAGAATTTTTTAAAATAAATATTGCAAAGTATTGAAGTTGCTATGGAATTAATTGATTAACCTAGTATTAAACAAAATCAAAATCCCAGGTCTTTCCAATTACGCTGGCGGGTTGCCAAAATTTTCGGTGCCTTCAGTCCCGGCCCAGACCAAGAACCGGGACTAAAGGGTGAGCGACAATTTCGGTGCCCGCCCAAAATACTTTTAGTCCCGGCTAGTAACACCAACCGGGACTAAAAACCCTTTAGTCCCGGCTTGTAAGGCGAGCCGGGACTAAAGGGTTGGGCCTTTAGTCCCGGATGGTAATACAAGCCGGGACTAAAGGGTTTTTAGTCCCGGTTGGTGTTACTAGCCGGGACTAAAGGGTCCCGGCCTATATATATCGAACGGTTTCATCTTCTACCTTTCGATCTACACGTCGATCATCGCCACCGCCACCGCCATCTTCGATCTCGCCTCCGTCGCCCCAGCCCCGCCCGGCCGTACATCGAGCTCGTCTCTGCCGCGCCGCCGTCGTCTTCTACCCCCGCCCGGCCGCGCCATTCGCCCGGCCCCGTCTCTGCCCGCACCCGAGCCCCCTCCGTCGACCGCTTCCCGCGCGCCCGGCGGCCTCGTCGTCGAGCCCCGCCGTCTCCGCCGCCGTACGTCGTCCTCGCGCGATCGAGGTGCTCAGCTCGGCCCCGCGCGTGGCCGGCCAGCACGCCCTGCCGGCCCGCGCCATCCGCCTCGATCCACAGCCTGCTAGAGCTTAGCTTGCTCTCGGCCGGCCAATATTAGATTAAAATGTTAGATTTAATTAGTAGTTTTTGATATATGTTAGATTTAAATGTATTAAAATTTAATTAGTACTTTATTTAGATAGTTTTTTTAGATAGTTTTTTATTATAGTATTTGATATATGTTAGATTAAAATGTATTAAATTTTAATTAGTACTTATTTAGATAGTTTTTTTTAGATAGTTTTTTATTATAGTTTTTTATATATGTTAGATTAAAATGTATTATCTATTACTAGTTTATCTAATTTCATGTTAGATTTATTTAATTGGATTTAGTAATTATATATTCTATCTCTCTATATATATATATCTAGAGAGAGATTCTATATGTATACATATGGTACTTAATTAATTATTTCTATATGTATATATACATGTACTTATTTTCATGTGTTGAGAGAGAGAGAAAATTGTATCTAGAGAGACATTTTATGTGTTATCACATGCATATCTAGAGATATAGACATATGCACTTATTTCTATGTGTTGAGAGAGAGAGAAAATATATTGTATCATTCTATGTGTATATATATACATGTACTTATTTCCATGTTTTTGGATCGAAAGTGTTTTTGATTCGATTCCAAAGCCTATCCTTATTATTGTTTATCCTTATGAAATATTATGTGTTATTATATTTAATTGGATTTAGTAATTCTATATGTGTTATCACATGTACTTATGTTATATACCATAATAATTCTATATATGTGTTATCTTGAAGATACAAATGGCTGCTCCGGATGATAACTTGAGTGATGACATAATGGCGGATATTATCAACGTCGGCACCAATGTGGATGTAGATGACACGAGTCAGTACTTTGCTGATTATGAGGATATCCTGAATATGCCGGTGGTTGAAGATCAACAAATTGTCGCGCAAGAAAATACTGGCGAGGTATATTCGATTATCTATCATCTCTTATAAATGCATGCGTACGTATATTTGTTGTTAATCGTTGTGTTTCTACTCATGTAGCCGGTCTCTGGATCTACATCAACCACCGACAAAAGTAGGAAAGTCCGAGGGCCAAAAAAGCCATTAGAGGGCCGTTTCATAATATCAGAATTCGACACCGACACCGGCAAACCATTGGGACCACATGCTCAGACATATGTCAATCAATGTGGGTTCATTGTAAGGGATAGGATCCCAGTTAGTGCTCGTGAATGGAAGCAGAAGATATCCGCTCCTAATGTTAGTTTTGTATCTGATCGTGATAAGAACCTAGTTTGGAGAGATATCACTCAGCATTTCACATTACAAGCAGATGATGCTTTGAAGGAGCTAGTGAGGGATTGGACAATGAAGAAGATGGCAGCATTGTTCCAGAGTTGGAAGAAGACATTGTATAAAAAGTTTATCTTGAAGAATGCTACGCCGAATTTCAATGCTAAGGCGTTTGTCAAGTTAGAGTCCCATTGGGATACCTTCGTAGAATACAAGACATCTCAAGACAGTGAGGAACGTGTGATGAGGAATCGGCAGAATGCTCGACAGAAGCAATACCATCATCGCATGGGATCAGGTGGTTATAGGAGTGCTATTCCCAAGTGGCAGAACCTAGAAGCAGAGATTACTGCCAAGGGAATCATACCTGAAACAATAGAAAAGAACTGGCCTCAACGCGCGAAGAATTGGTTCTACGCTCATGGGAGAAGCCTAGACCCAGACACTGGCAAGCTAATTTTCGGCCAAAAAATTGAGAGAGCAACACAGAGACTAGCTCATGCTAGGGAAGAAGCTAATAGTGGTGTTTTCAAGCCCAACAGAGAGAAGGATGAATTGACATATGCCCTAGAGAATCCCGAACACGGTGGTCGAACAAAAGGCTATGGGGCGGTTCCGTGGCTACACGTATTCCCAGCAGACAAGGATACCTACAGAAGCCGCCAGAGAAAGAAGGATGAGGAGGCAGAACGAATTCGTGCATTGGAGCAATTTGTTGATGAGTCACGACAAGCATTGCTTGAATCACGTGAACGAGAAAAATCTCTTGAGGCAAGAATGCAGGAGGAGATCAAGAGGCAAGTGTAGCTAGCAATGAGTCAAATGCAATCGCAATCAACGCCGGGAGTCACCATTAGCCCCGTTGGTCAGATGAAAAGCAGTTGTGCTTCTACGGAGCTGCCAGTTATTCAAGACGACGCTGGGTTGCGCTTCCCTGTTGATGACATTACCGAGCCTCTAACAAAATGTGAGCTGCACATTCCAGATGGTAATGCATCAATCATGGTGGCTGTCGGGGTTGTATCTCCAATAGACCGAACGAAGACACCAAGAATCCATGGGTCAGTTATTCAACCTGGATATGCTAGCGTCTCGGTCGATAGAGTGCTCAAAGGTTACAGCAATGTTCCTCTTGACATTGAAGGCGGTGATGGGGAGAAGACACTAGGAGAAACAGAGAAGACATTTATTCAATGGCGCAAACGCTTCATCATCATTCCTGGGGCGCCACCGCTTCCCCTACCTCACCCTAGGTACGAATGAAAGTGAATGAAATATTATTTTCCATTAATTTTCTATTGGCTTCAAAAATAATTGACACACAAATTGTTTTTATAGCAGGGTCTCTCCCCAGCCTAGCCTAATCATTCATTCCCCATCTCATCACAGCGTCGCGGGGGGCGAGACGACTTCATCCCCATGGCGATCGCCAACTCCTACACCGGCCCTATCGCCTCCACAACGATCTCCAACTCCTACACCGGCCCCATCGCCTCCACAACGATCTCCAACTCCTACACCGGGCCCCACCGCCTCCACAACGATCTCCAACGTCTCCACGCCGGTCTCCACCAACACTGGCCTCATCGCCTCCACGCCGATCTCCAACACCGCCCCCACCCCCTCCACAGCGACGCACTACAAAGACGTCTAAGGTCCCGGCGGCAAAGAAGACCCTAAGAAAAAGAGTTATTTCTCAAGAAATACTTCCTGAAAAGACTGATGAGCAAATAGCAGCTGAAGAAGACAAAAAAGTAAAAGATTTTTTTATAGATATCAAAAACAAGAGTCAAGCAAAGCTTAAGGAGAAGCCGTACTTTTACATACCACGAGATGTGCTGAGGCAGAAGGTCGATGCTCACAAGAAAAAGATGATTGAACTTCGTAAGCCTTCGCCACTATCAGACTATGACCGCTCTCTCGTGAAGTCACATGATGCAGATAAGAAAAGGAAAAGAGCATCAGGGAAGGATGTCCCACAGCTCGGACAACAGAAGCAACCAATGCAAAATCTTGTTGTTGCTAATGAATATGGTTCCAACATAGAAGTCTATCGACCAGACAACTCTGGAGAAGTGTCGGTTCAAGCCCTTAATGCTTTTTTTAAAGATACTGGTTTAACCTTGGATCAATTGACGGGCAAAGCTCCAATCCAGAACCTGAAAGTTGATACCTGGAAGACTTATAAATATGGCAAAAGTCTATACAACCCTGCGGCTCTGAATGAATTGGGTACGCAAATATACTTGCTCAACAAGTGGTACATGCAGGCGTGTGGCAGGGGTGAGCAGTGGATCTTTGTCAGATTTAGAGACCATCATTACTTCCGTGGCGATGACATCTTACATATTAGTTTCGAAGAATTGCATCAACTATTCCACTTGGACGCTCTGGATAAATCAATCATGAGCTCCTTTTGTTTGTAAGTGATTCTTACTTTTATTTAATAAACTCACTTCCATGCGTACGTGTATATAATTATCCTCACATGTAACTTATATTTATATATAGATTCCAGATGTCAGAGCTCCAAAGAATACAAGACACCAGTGTTGGCTTCATTGATCCTTATATCGTATTCAAAACCGATATTATTGTAAAGGACCACTGGGTATCTGAAGCACAGACGAATATCATGAAGTTCTTCGTGAAGCAGCACGATAAGACAACAATACTTTTCCCGTACAACTTTGAGTAAGTGTTAATAATAATGTAGTCTACACATTTTATGTAATATCAATACAACTTATATGCATGTACGTGTGTGTATAAACCAATGTAGTTTTCACTGGATACTCATTGTCATTGAGTTAAACTCAAGTCGGTTACTAATCTTTGACTCGTTGAGAAAAGAACGGGCACTATACCAAGATATGATAGACATTATCCAGGGGTAATTTCGATCTCTCGCGCACAACTATTATTGAATAGACTTTGCCATAATTTATTAACGATCGTACATTATTGGTCGCACAGGGTTTGGAAAGAGTTTATTCGGCAACATCGCAAGGATTGCAAGGCACCACTTAATGTAGTTGAAATACCAGTAAGTTGTACTATATACACTTCCCCACGTGTTTAATTACTATATCGTACTTCAATTTACGTGTGAGATGATGAGAATAATCTTCTTCTCGTACAGTGGTGTTTGCGGCAGGAACCAGGTAATAACTTGTGTGGATACTACGTTTGTGAATTTATCACTGCGCACATAAGAAGAACTCCTGAAGATGTCCTCAGAGTACGTATATATCAATTTTTATTTATTTTTAAATGAATATATATACATATATGTGTATTAATACTTTTCCTTTTATTTCAAATGCAAGACTGAATGGTTGAAACGAAGGGTCATGCAAAAAGACCATCTGAAAGTAGTTCAAGAGTCAATAGCAGGATATCTTCTAGAAAAAGTGCTAAATCCCAACGGCGAGTTCTACTTTGATCTTAAGGAATAAATGATGTAAATTAAATGTTTATTGATATCGTTATTTTCGAGAACAAGATTATGAAAGTGTTGTATATATACATATATATATATATATCTATAATATATATAGTTTTATACTTTATTCGAATATAATAATGCTCAAGATGAGAATTAGATGTAATTATATGCATGCGTGTATTTATATTAGCAACGTAGAATACGTACATAAAAACATATTATATATTAAACAAATACGTGTAACTGAACTGAAAACAAATTAAACAAAAAAAAGAAAAAGAAAAGGAACCTTTAGTCCCGGTTGGGGTTACCAACCGGGACTAAAGGGTGAACCATTAGTCCCGGTTGGTAACCCCAACCGGGACTAAAGGGTGCGCCAGGTTCGCTCGGCTGGAGGGCCTTTACCAACCGGAACTAAAGGTCCCTCTTTAATCCCGGCTCGATGACCCAGGACTGAAGGTTCCACCTTTAGTCCCGGGATCGTTGTCCCGGCGCGGTAACCGGGACTAAAGGCTGTTACCGCCCGGGACAACAGGTCCATTCTATAGTAGTGGTCGCGGAGGCAGATGAGGTGGCCAAGGTGGTGGCGGAGGCTTGGGCAGCCTTGGCAGCGTCGTCCCTCTCGGCACCGAAGGTTTGGGCCCAGCGGGTGAAGTTCGCGGCCGCGGCCTCCGCGGAGGAAGCAGAGGAGGCCACCATGGAGGAGATGAAACCGCTCTCCGGTTGCGAAGGCGGCGGCGGCGACGAGTCGCTTCTGCTTGGTCAGCCTTGGCAGCGTCGGCCTTCTCGGGGCCGAAGGTTTGGGCCCAACAGGTGAAGTTCGTGGCCGCGGCTGCCGCGGAGGAGGCGACCATGGAGGAGATGGAACCGCTTTCCGGCTTCTAGGCGGCGGCGACGACGAGTTGCTTCTGCTTGGGCGGGTGGATTTTGGGTTCCTGCTGCTCCCTAGCCTGCCGGAGGATCTTCTCGGCCGTAATCTGGATTGGCGTAGGGACCTTGTTATTGACTCGTGTAGCATGACGCGGGGAAGTGGTGGGGGCAGCCGGTGTCGTGGGGAGACGAAGCAGTGAATGGCGGCTGGCGCAGCGAATGGAGGATCGTGGCCTGGACGTCATGCACGGGATGCAATACCTTATCAGCGGCCGTGGAGCCTATTGCAGCCTCTGATTGGCTGCTTTTTTGGCATGGGACCCACATACATACATACTTTTTGTCAGACAAAGGACCACTTGGGCCCTGTTCAGTTTCCTCCCAAAACGCCAAATTTTTCAAGATTCCCTGTCACATCGAATACGAAAACGCATGCATGAAGCATTAAATATAAATAAAAAATAAAACTAATTACACAGTTTAGACGAAATTCACGAGACGAATCTTTTAAGCATAATTAGACTATGATTGGACACTAATTGCCAAATAACAACGAAAGCGCTACAGTGTCGTTTTGCCAAATTTTTCGGGCCTTGAATGTGTGTACGTCCGCCTCAACACGCTCAGCTCATTTTCTTTGGCTCGGCTGTGAATTAGAGCTCGGCTCGTTCAGCTCTATGGACATGCGCGTCTCTCTCTTGTTCCTGTAGTTGTATTAGTACCGTGTGGTCTTAAATATTCTCTACCATTCTAGTACTTCCGTGTCTAAGAAGCCACACTCTATCCTCCTGCTCGTGTTTTCCTCTTATTTCGAACTCCCAGCCATGAACCAGACCCTAGCTCTTCGTGCTTCCGGCGATTGATCTGAGACTTCTCGTTCTAGTGGTCGTGGCCACTGCTTTAGGCATCCTTTGCTTCGATGTGCCTGTGGTGATCTGGCTGTCGTTTTACATGCTGGCACACCTCGCAACCAAGGACACCGGTTCATTAAGCGTTCTAAGCATGTAATAGATCTTCACCTCATGCATTCAGTATCTTTTTCCTATTTTTTGGTTTTTGATGATGCTTTTTTAGGACAATGGTTGTGCTCTTTAGATCTGGGACGACCTCCTTGAGGATTATGTCAACATTCGGTTGTCTCAAGCTGATATGGTTCATCAGAACATAGTTTTTGGTCTTAGATCTGAGATTGAAGCTAAGGCTGTCCTTTTGGCCGAAGCAATGGAAGAGCTTGCAGCTGCCAGAAGCAGTAGTCGCCGTAGGCTTTTTTTTCTTTTCTGTTTTTTGTTTCGTTGTTTGCTGGATCCTAGCCAAATCATTCAACTGAGCTTTACTCCGTTGTTTGTTACTGTAGTAATTTCTTAGTAGTTCATGTAGCACTTGTATCTTTGAACTTTATGAACTTGGCTCAGCCTTTAGAACACCAGATCATAGCCAAAGTATTTTTATTTTCTTTTTAATTACATCTTGGTGCTACCTCCCTTGGTTTCCCATGATTACGTAAATTATGTGCGTGTTATTTAAACCATTCATTCCGCTTTACGGTTGATATATTTTATCATTCATTTAATAGCGAGTATTTATTTAGAAAACAACGTGTTCTAGGTGTCTGTATTACTAATTTAGAAATTAGAGCAAATTCATGGTTTTATTATAACCAAACCATATTTAAACTGTCATCTAGACACTATCAATTATTTTACTTAACAAGTTTTTGTTAATAATTTTCAGTCCCTGCCGCTTCAGTTTTCTAGCCTTACTTTGTGAATTTTGAAATATTTCAGTCCCAGCCGCTTCAGTATTCTAGCCTTTCTTGTCACCTATTTGTACTGGCATCCTTTTTTTCAACCAGGTACATGCCATGTACTACTGCCCAAAAGTTTGACAAATCTACCTACTGCACTGTTATCTTTTTTATCTCCATCCATACCTCTCATGTATCTCCCAAAAGTTGGACAAGACTAGACCTGATAGCACATTATACTATTATATTATTTTCTTTATCCTGCCCTTGTGTCTCTGGTTCTTTTACTAGACGCCCCTACTCTCGGAATATGTCACTAGAACTGTATAGTATGTTTGTGCAGTTAGTATTGACTTTTTTAGAAAAATAACATAAAAAACCTTTTAGATCCGTTATATTTAAATTTTGTGTCCTTAATTTAAATTATGTGTTCTAGTTTACTTAATTTAAATTATATGGTTGCAGTGGGTACATTGTTCGTCTTGAATTGTTGATTTAGACCGTCCCTTTTTTCCATTTGGTCGCAGTCGCATTTCTCTGTCTATTTTTTTCACTCTTTTGTTATAACTGAATTACCCTTATGAGCAAGTGAAATATAAAATAAACTATTTGATATTGGCCTAAGCATTTTGGTACAGGCCCCTCCAATATTGGAACATTTTTTTGTTACATCTTGGTATTATCAGTTTGGATCAGTTCCTCCTTTTTATTTGTCCAGTTCGGTACCTCTCGTCCCCCACGTTTGGATATTGGCCGAATTAGTATCCCTTATATTTAGGTCTCATATTAACTTGGCACCCCGACGTTTTCATATCTCCCAATTTAAATCATTCTGAGACACTAGGAATATCTCCTATTTTTTTTCATTTGTGAAATGGCCAATGATGGAAATAGGAACTTTAAAAGAGCGAACCTTTAGATCTTACAACCATATTTTATTCAGATTAGTGTGTTTGTTGACTTTTGATGGATTACTACAACAGCACTATTCGGTGAATATAAAATCTAAAGTTCAGACGTGGCTCTCTTCATAACAATATGAGAGGGATAAGTTACAATAATTATTTCAATTTGACACATAACAGTACACAAGTCAAATTGCTTCTCTAGGCAGTAATCTACATGTGAATGCCTATTTCTTCACGGAACTTAACTAGGTCCCTGCTCCACATCAGGTACTCTACTAGAACTCGATGCACAACGTTGGCTTCTTTTTTTCATGATCCCTTGTCATGTCGTGGGCGTGGACTATGAGATCAGCGCATGAGCATATTTTCAAGTAGTCAGGACAGAAAGGGCAGGAAAATTCATTGTTTTCACGTACTATACAGCCATCTGCACCATTGATTAGCCCTTGAGTAGTTTGATTCTTAAGGTGACGTATGTTTTCGTCACTTGCCACACCTTCAGCTGAAACAATCATGTCTTCTTCTTCCTCATATAGACTACTAATGAGCTCTAAAATAGTTTTTCAGTCAAATTTGTTGTCATGGGAAATGTCATCTCCAAGTCTATATGTAAATATTAGAACAGAGTAAATTATATTAGTTGTTAAAAAGAACATCTACTTGTAATAATAATCACATAGTATGACATAAAATTAAATATTCACTTGGCATACCTTTCTGTGGATATATATATACTATGCGAATATTAGCAGCGGTTCCACGGACTCGCGACAGAGGGAGCGCGGGGCAGGGGATTAGCGGGGCGATTACGTACGAGAAGGGGTGAAGCCATTAGTAGTAATCAGACGATGGCCTCCGGGTCTTATTAGCTGTAGAGATTCCACGCGACCACAAGCGCGCGGTGACAAACGAAACAAGCAAGCAGCAGGCTCCAGCTCCACTCCACCAGTCCACTCACTCACTCGGCCGGCACCGGTCTTGCTTGCCGACCTCGACTACTCCTACTCCTGTTAGATTACTGCCACTGCCAAATGCCCTGGTCTTGGCCGGCCTGCTGGTTCCACCATCGCAGCAGCATAACTTCCATGGATGGCGTGGGCTTGCGAATCAGCGCACAGTTACAGTCCACGTACTCAAAGCCAAGCCAGCCATCGCTACTCTCCCCTGTTGACTGGCCGGACCGTGCCTACCTGGCAGACAAAGTCCTCCTTCCTCCGTCGTCTCTCATCCACCCACGTGTCCATCCTCTCTAGTTGACCAAACACTACTGCCAGTGCACCTCCCTTCCAGTTCCTCCAGTTGCGCACACCACCAGCTTCTCTACTGCCCCTTTCGGAATTGTGACCGGCCGGCCGGCTGGCTGGCTGGCCTCTCTTCTCTCTCCTTGTTAGCGTTGCAGTATAAAACCGCGCTAACTCTGCTTCTCAATGTGTTGCACTCACCAGTCACCAGTCACCCAACCACTACCCAGCTATTCTAACTCTGCTCCAGTGATCTTGAAGCCAGCAGAGAGCCTAGCCATACAGCTCGTTGGCACGGCCATGGCGGAGGCGTTTCTCGAAGCCGCGGCGACTACTCCGTGGTCACGCCAGCAGATCGACGAGGACGACGGCACTGTCGTCCAAGTCCATGCACAGGCGCGCTGCGCCGCCGACGGGTCCGTCAATTGCAAGCGGTCGAGGCGCCAGCCGCGCCACCACCCCCACGCCGCCCTGACCCCGACCCTGACCGAGGAGGAGCACCTCGCGCTCTGCCTCCTCATGCTGGCGCGCGGCACTACGCCAGATTCTTACACTAGGAATGGGATATTTTTACTGTAGGGGCGGCTGGGGTTGGGAGCGCCCCTACAGTGGGCGTCCTCGGACCCCAGCAACCCAGCCGCCCCTACAGATGGGGCTGATCTGTAGGGGCGGCTCAATCACCAGCCGCCCCTGCAGTGCCCATTTGTAGGGGTGGCTGCCACCAGCCGCCCCTGCTATTCGACTGTAGGGGCGGCTGAATCACCAGCCGCCCCTACTAATGGCGCACGAATAAATAGCAGCCACACATTTCTTCCACCTCGGGATACACTCTTCTACACACAAAAAAAAGGTTGGGAGGCCTTAGGCTCCTCCAAAAAATTGCTCTACTAAGGGAGAGGTTTTGATCTCAAATTCTTTGGTGGAGAGGCTCTAAAAGGTAAGGAAATGCTTCTCCAACTCTTTATTTGAAGTTTAATTCGTTGGTTAATGAGTAATTTGATTTTTTGGTTTTCTCTCTCTTCCATGGAGCTTGAGCTAGTTATGAGTGAAAATGGACCCTAATTTTCACTATACTAGGGTAAATTAGGTAGGGAAGTAAGATTGCACCCTTTGTTAGTACATCTTTGTTGATTTTAGTGTAGTATTAGTGAAGTTTGGTGCATGTGTCATGAAACCTTATATCTAGATCTAGATCTAGGATTTTGTTTTTTTCAATTTTTTCTTTATGTGACTTGCATGTAGGTGAATGTGTAAGATTTTAATTGTTGCTAATGTGTAAAATATCCTCTACCATGGCTACTAATTATCATTTAATATTTATTTTGATTCCTTTCTATAATGTGTGTTTTTAATTAGTTATGGATAAATAGGCCATTAATTAATTATCCTCTACCATGAAATTGGAATGGAGTTTGCATGAAAGGTAGTGGATGAAATATTAATAAATGTTGCTAATTGTTTTTTTTGAAATTGTTTATTTGAACCAATTAATTTATATTTTAAAATATTTATGCATTAATAGTCAATTAATTAACTATCCTCTACTACCATGGTGCGTGTCTCAGGTATATACAATTATTCTCGAGTAATATTCTTTCTTTGGTTGTTTTGTTTCTATAAGATGGACTACAGGAACTCTTTGATGTATGGTTCGTTAAGACACGACGCTCTTTTTCGTGATGAGGTGGACAAATTCATCAAAGCCGTAGAGAAGCATGCAGCGATGTTGAAAAAGAATAGTGACATGATTATTTGTCCCTACAAAGATTGCAAGAACCTTATTGTATTTCGAGATGTGAGTACCATTAAAGAACATCTGATTAGGAGAGGATTTATTCTAGACTACACAGTGTGGATTTATCATGGTGAAACAGTGGTTGTTGATGACAGCGACGATGATCTAGCTGATGAAGCTGAAACCCAAGCATACTTGTCCCGATTCATAGACGATCTTGAGCAACAAATGGATCGTGACTATGGCAATCAACAAGGTGGTGGCTTTGGCAATCAACAAGGTGGTGGCTTTGGCAATGAACAAGGTGGTGATGATGCTGGTGGTGCCAGCAATGATGGCGAAGCACGTGAGGGGGATGCAGATGACGGTGACAACTTGGACAAAATGCTTGGGGCCTTTGGACCAGAAATATTAGAAAAGAGTAAGAGAGGTCTAAAAAATCTTGAGAGGGTGACAAAAGCATCGAAGAAGACTGTGTATGATGCTGAGAAGGGCTGTCCGGCATACTTCACACTGCTACGTTTTGTGCTTGAGCTACTCATCCTGAAGGCTAAGTACGGCTGGTCGGACTATAGTTTCGATGATCTATTGTGCCTCATGTCACGGTTGCTCCCACGACCGAACACAATTCCCGCCAACACATACCAAGCGAAGAAGGTTATAAGTCCACTCACATTGGGGGTTGAAAAAATCCATACATGCCCCAACCACTGTATCCTTTTTCGGTGTGGCACGTCGTTCGAGACTTTAGATACATGTCCTAGGTGTGGGGCTAGTCGATACAAGAACAATGACCTTCAAAGTGGGGTGGAAGTCTCCACAGGAAAGAGGAAGAAGGGTGGGAAGAAGGTGGTGCAAGAATCTCAGCCCCCAGAGGAAACTCTATTAGGCAATGATGCAAATAAGAGAAGAATTCCTGCCCTGGTTATGTGGTACTTGCCAGTGACCGACTGCTTGAGGCGTATGTTCCTAAACCCTAAGGAAGCCGCACTAATGACATGGTGGGATGATGAGCGCAAGGTGGATGATGATACGATCGCACACCTGACCGATTGTAGCCAGTGGCAAGCGTTCGATGCCAAGTACAAAGCAGAATTCAGTGATGACCCACGGAATGTACGGTTCGGCTTGAGCACCGATAGAATGAATCCCTTCAATGAGAGGATGACCGACCACAGCACATGGCTAGTCATCTTGACCATGTACAACCTCCCAACGTATTTGTGTCAGAAGAGAAAGTACCTTCTCCTCACTATTCTTATCTCCGGCCCCAAACAACTAGGCATTGATATAGACGTATTCTTGGAGCCTCTGATGCAAGAAATGGAGAGGCTATGGAGGTATGGGGAGCCGATGTACGATGCGTTCCGACGGGAGGACTTCATATGCAAAGCAATAATATTTGTTACTACCAATGATTACCCCACGCTGTTTGCCCTGTCTGGACAGTTCAAAGGCAAGACTGAATGCTTAGTTTGTTTGGATGGTACTAAATGGGTGTTCCTAGATGGATCCAGGAAGATAGTTTATATAAGGAACTGGCGCTTCTTAAAGACAGGTCACAAGTACCGCGGCAAATTGTACCTAAGATACTATGGTAGCATCCTAGAGGATGAACCCCCTCTAGAGAGACGTCGTAATGGAGAACATGTGTTCACAATGGTCCAAAACATACACGTCGTCTATGGAAAGAAGAATCCAGATGGAACGATCAGAGATAGAAGCACACCTCCCATCGAAGGTGTACCATTCAAGAAGCAATCGATCTTCTTTCAGTACCTGCCTTATTGGCCAGACTTGGAGGTCCCCCATGCCATTGATGCGATGCACGTGCATAAGAATGTCTTTGAGAGTCTCATGGCTACCTTGATGGACACGGGCAAGTCAAAGGATGGTCTCAAATCACGAAAAGATATGGTGCAGCTGAACGTGATGCGGGAGCTTTGGCTAGTACAGTAGGATAATGGCAAGTACAGTCTTCCCGCGGCTAGCTTCAACCTAACCCTAGAGGAGAGGAGAGCTATATGCAATTTCCTTAGGGGGGTTAGAGTGCCGACTGGGTTTTCAACGAACCCGAAGAAGCTAGTGTCGATGAAGGACCTATCATTAACATACTGCAAGGCTCACGATTATCATGTGATGCTGACAGTGTTCCTACCAATTGCAATCAGGGCTATAAAGCCAGAGTTCCTAAAGATGGCCATCACCCACATGTGCTACTTCTTTTCGAAGATCTCACAGAAGATGATTCGTAGGCAAGAGCTGAGTGACCTACATGAATTTATGGTGGAGACCCAGAACCAGCTAGAGATGTGTTTACCTCCCACTTTTTTTGATATAATGGTACATCTCATGATTCACCTGGTTCATCAGATCGAGGCGCTGGGCCCTAGCTTTTTGCATGAAATGTGGTCCTACGAGCGGTTCATGTCGGTTCTAAGCCGATACGTGCATAATCGAACACACCCAGAGGGCTCCATGATAGAGGGTTACAATTCCGAAGAAGTCATCGAGTGCTGCCAAGAGTGGCTAAAAGTACAGAGAGGGAATGGTAATCCCAATTCTCGTCACAAGGGAAGGCTAGCTGGGAAGGGCAAAAGTGGTAGGAAAGTGTTCCTCGACAATGATTATAGAGAGATGAGTCGGGCGCATTACAGTGTCTTGCAGAGTATGGCAGTGATGCAACCGTACATTGATGAACACATGGCTATCATTATGGCCGAGAGGAATGGCCGTTCAGATGATTGGGTCATGAAACAGCATAAGCAACGCCTAACATCATGGTTGAAGGACCAGAACATAAAGCCTGGAGAAACCATAGATTCTATTACCATCAGTCGGTTGGCGGCCGGGCCATCGAAACAGGTGACGTCTTGGAATGCTTATGACATCAATGGGTACACATACTATACCGACACAAAGGACATAAAATCTGTGAATCAGAACAGCGGCGTCCGAATAGAGGCTCTCGATGGAGTGGGGCGAAAGGTCCTATACTTTGGCATAATTGAAGATATATGGGAACTTGACTATGGAAGGGATATAAAGGTGGCCCTGTTTCGATGTCGCTGGATCAAGCAACATCAATTCAATGAGATCGGACAGAGAGTCGTCGACCTCCAAAATGTAGGCTACTAGGATGACCCTTGGGTGCTCGCTGAACGTGTTGCGCAAGTCTTCTATATGCCCGACCCACAAAGTAACCCCCCAAAGAAGAAGACAAAGCACGTGGTGACCTCCAGGAAACAACATATCATCGGAGTTGATGGCGTGGACGATGTTGAAGCTTACAATAAGTGCGATGAGATACCGCTATTCATAGACTTTTGTAAGAAGATTGAGGCTGTGGAAAAGAACCTGCCCAAAGATGTATTACCATGGGAACGAAAAGGTGTCAAGGGAAAAGTTGTCACGGTGGGCTAGCTAGTTTATGTAAGTGTGTCAGTGTTCGTAAGACTACATTCATGTATGTGTGTGTAAGACTACATTTATGTATGTGTGTGTGAGACTACATTCATGTATGTGAGACTACATTTATGTATGTGTGTTTGAAACTACATTTATGTGTGTGTTTGAGACTACATTCACGTATGTTTGTGTGAACAATGTGTACTAAGAATTTATCAAATTATGAAATTACCAAAATAAAAATTGTAGATCTCCATGAGTTATTCAACTTTAGTATTCATTATTTTTCAGTTGAAATGATTTGGGGGTCCAAATGGTTTCAACTTATCTTTTTTCAAATTTCAAATTTTGAAAGGTTCAAATTTAGTCAAATGATAAGATAACCAAAATAAAAGTTGTATATCTTGATGAGTTGAACAACTTTTGTATTCATCACTTTTACATTTGAAACCATTTAGGGTTTGAAAATTTAGTTTGAACTTGTCAAATTTCAAATTTCAAATTTTAAAATATGTAAAACATTGTCACATCCAAGTTTGATCAAACTTAAATGTTGAAGCATGATTTTAGAAATATTTACGAAAAAAAAACCATCACGTTTGGAGTTAGTATGAGGGAGAACAACTAGTTATAAAGTTTACCCACAGATTAAAAAGAGAAATCACACTATTCTAGTTGATCCTTACATGATCATAGCGAACAGTGTGATTTCTTTTTTTAATCTATAGGTCAACTTTGTAATTAGTTTTTCTTCCTCATACTAACTCTAAATCTGATGATTTTTTTTCCTAAAATTTTCTAAAATCATTCCATATCAATTTATTTTGTTGGTTTTGTCAATATATACATATGAAAAGTTTAAGCAATTTAAATTTTGAATTTAAAAAAAATGCAACTTCAGACAAGATTTTGGTACCCCAAATGATTTCAGCTGAAAAAGTGATAAATACCAAAGTTGAATAACTCATCAAGATCTACAACTTTTGTATTGGTCATTTCTTCATATGATAAAGTGGTAATGATATTGTTCACAAATGTGACACATCTCTCATAAGGTTTTATAAACTATATGAGACATGTGTAAGATTAGTGAACAATGTGTGTTAAGAATTTGTCAAATGAAGAAATGACCAAAATAAAAGTTGTAGATATTCATGAGTTCAACTTTGATATTCATCACTTTTTATGTTGAAATCAATTTGGGTCTTAAATTTTGGTTCGAACTTGTCGTTTTTCAAAATTTCAAATTTGAAAGGTTCAAATTTTATCAAATGACAAGATGACTAAAATAAAAATTATAGATATTAATGAGTTGAACAACTTTGGTATTCATCACTTTTTATGTTGAAATCATTTTGGGTCTAAAATTTTGGTTCGAACTTGTTATTTTTTAAAATTTCAAATTTGAAAGGTTCAAATTTTATCAAATGACAAGATGACCAAAATAAAAGTTGTAGATCTTCATGACCTCTACAACTTTGATGTTTATCAAATTTTCATTTGAGATCATTTGGTATCTCAAAATTATTTTAGTAGTTTTGATTTTAATTTTTTAAAATTTAAAATTTTTTCCCTATTTTTAAAGGTTTAATTTTGCAATTTTAAACTGTTGCTGTTGTTTTAGTTATTGTATATATAAATATATCTATAAAAAATAATTATAAAATTTTATACTGTATTATTTATTATTTACATGTGAATAATTCATTTTGATTTAGAATTTTGAAAAAAAATCAACTATAGGGGTGGCTTGTAACCTCAGTCGCCCCTACAGTGCCTCTGAGGTATATTACAGTGACCGTCGCTGTGGGCGCTAAGTGTTGGGCGAAATCGGGCTCCTCCACCGTCAGGCTGCCCAATTTCACCGCTGGCGCCGCCTGCACCGCCACACCTGCACCGCCGTCGCCTGCCCCTCCTTGACCCCTCTACCGCCTCCTCCACCGTCTCCCTGACCCCAACCGCCGCCCCCGCCCCATCCACCGTCGTTCCCCAGGCCGCGACGCCCGTCTCGGACCTCGACCTCGACCTCCGTCCTTGCCGGGCCGGCTAGGGTTTGGAAGGGCTGCCCAAATTCAGACCTCCGCGGCACCGAGGTCGTTGTCCTCCACCGCTGCAGCCCTCTCCGCATCTGCAAGCCGGGGCCAGCACGCCTGACCGCCCACGCCGTCCGTGCCTTGCCGCGCCTTACCCGCCGAACCAGCGTGCATCGACGAGCGTCGCCCACCTGTGTCCACGACCTGCCCGACGCCAAGCTCCCCCCTAATCCGCTGAGGACCATCCCCTGGATCTCCCTCGCCGCCCGGACGTGCTCCCACCTCTCTCTCAGTCAAGCAGCATCGCCTGGATCTTCCTCGCCGCGAAGCCCCTTAACCGATTGCGACCAGGTGCGGCGGCGGTTGTGGACCGACCTCGTCAAGGCGAGGTAATCTCCGAATCCCATCGAGACAATAAATTAGGATGCTCGTCAACTCTGTGAATGTCTATAGTATTAACGTTAGATTTCATACTCTGAGGGGGGAAGAAATTAGTATCATAGCTAGATATTTGTGCTTTACTGCTTTTCATTTTTGAAAGACTTGTCCTGTGAGGAAATAAGTATATGGACATAATTACCTGAATGGTACTCACATTAGAGTAAATGCCTTCAACTCAACCACCTGTGTTCATAAATAAAACCTTAACATCAATGATGATCTGGAAATTTAAACACCATCATTAGGTGAATAAATAAACATAGCATCAATATAAGCAATGCGAATGCTGCCAGTAGTATAGTTCATATGTTGCCCAGTTTGTTCGCATATTCAGCAAAATTGCAAGGGCCCCACATGATTTGGCAATCCCATAACTGCACCTAACAAAGATACTATATCTAAATCTACCTACTGTGTTACGATATATGGTTGTGAAGGTAGAGAATAGAATATAACACAGAAATATGTTCAGCATGGTCAAAAGATATCTCAACAGACATGAAGCTCACCTCACAGTCATTTGTAGCAGTATTCAAGTTAAAACAATGTGATACATGACCTTGAGCCCTTGCTCCAAAACCCCATGCAGGAAATCGCCTATCAGTGTCATAAAACTGCAGAACTTCGCCAACCCCAAGTATTGCCTGGTGTTGAATCCAATTAGCTGGCTAATGTTGCCCAAAAAAATTCAGCAAAAAACAGATCCTAACCTGTTGATACGAATTAGGTCTGCCAGAGGGGTCAATGTAGTGCAAGGACTGTGGTACACGTGGGTCTCCATTCGAAGCTGAAAAGACAGAAAAATCAGTCACATAATTTAAATATAGACAGAGTTACAGATATTATAACATCAGCTGACAAATCAAGCTAACCAGTAAAATCTACAGCCACCATGAAATTGAACTCAAATCCACTGGAAATGTAGTCTAAGAAAGTATGCTGGACTGTTTCCTGCAACTTGTCCACAAACAATTGTCCTTTCATCTGACACCAGTTTAGACATATGAAGAAAAGTTAGCTTAAGTGACTCTTTTCTTCAGTATATCCCATCATATAGTAAAAATCCAAGTTTCAAACCTTTCTTTGTCCCTTGTGGCTGTAAAAATTTGCTCCAGACTTTGAGGTATATAGATTTTCAAGCTGAGTAATAGTTGTCTGGAAGGCCCTGTTATAAGACAACCAAGGGCATAACTCATCTTAGAATGGACAGCAAAAGATAAGAAATAATTCAATAGTCATTTACATACCCTATCAGTACATGGTCACCACTGGAATTAAAATCAAAACACTCAACTAGAAGTGGGTTATCCTGAAATATAGCACAAGAAAAGGTTGGTCAACAATGAGTTATGCATGTGCTAAGATATGCCAACGGAAATACCATCATATCTGTAAAATTTACTTACCTTGCTTCCATACTGCTGTGATGTTAAAGTGATTGGCCTCCAAACAGGGTTCAAGTTGTCAGGTACTACTTCCGTTTTGCAGATAGGAATGGGACCAGCAGTCTCTACCACTTTAGATATTCTTAAGAAGGGATCCTGTGTAATTAATATCAAGTAACACTTATGAGAATTATAATTATCAGCTTATAACATTACTCTAGCGAAGGAAGTTTATTTATCCATACACTTTTGGAGAACACATCTTTGTTTTCCAAGTTCACGCAATGCAGAGTCATCTCAACTGCTATTCTAGAGGAGTCACTTTCTTCAGCATGTACTGTGATTGTTCCATGAAGTCCATGTCCACAATCACTCCGAAGATTCAATGTCAGGCTATGGTTAAATTTTGTTACAATCTGCGAAAGAAAATAAAACAAATCAGGCAATGCATTCTTCCTTCCCTCTTAAAATTTGCAAATATTTAGATAAGTTTGTGTAATACAGAAAATGCCAAAACAAATATTCACGGTATTTGCAATCATCAATCTAATCGATGTTGTAACAACCTCTGATAAGTTGCAGCATGCTTCCCCCAGAAAATCTTGCTGAGACAAATTCAACATCTGCATAGATCAACAAATGCATATTTTGTAAGTTGTATAGAAAATTAATCACTATAAATCAAAGCAAATCTATAGTTCTGATATGAGCCAGGAATCATTTCCCATTGTTACATGATGATTTTTTTTTTTCCAAAAATTAATGCATACAAGTGGTTGAGGTAAAATGGAACTTTTATTCTAAGCTATTTTGTATTTGCTATTTTTTTTCCTACAAACAGAACTTGAGAGAATTGCTGCCAGCTAATCACCCATCTCCTTTGAAGCAAATCTTTACTGACGTGTGCAATACATAGAATAAATGGTTAGTAGCCATACACAGAATACTGTATCAAATAAGAAAGGATTGTTGGCTGATTGAAACCAATATCTCGTCATCAAGTAATGAATTTGAGAAGAGGCACAGAAAAAATGAATTAAGGGTACAATATTAATACCTTCACTGGAGTGTTGTGGTACTTTGTGTCAATATCATATATCCTGAATCTACCATGAGTTGAAAAACAGTAGCAGTTAGTAGGAGTTTTCTGCAAGTAATATCTACATTTCCATCATAAGATACTTACATGAGTGGTTGCACAATCTCAAATTGGTAAGACATTGTAACCTTTGTGATCCATGAGGGCTCCAGTGAATTTAAAATCACTTCAGTACGGCCAATCTCCTCTAGTTTTCCTTTTATGTTAGTGTAGACCACTAGCATAGGATCACTCTAGAGCAAACATACAATATATCACCTTTGGAAGAAAAAAGTAGAGATGCAAAGTAACCCAAGCAAACATAAGCAATCTATGTCCAGTTTCAGTAATTATACACTGTGATATATTAATCTTATGTGAGTAAGGCATAAGATAAGTGATGGTTGTTGGTAAAATACAGGCATACCAATATGAAATTAATATTACAAGGACCATTTTAAACAGTATTAACTTATAGTCTGCTCATTTTTCACAGCACAACCAATCATTTGTAGCTAAGAATATTCAACAACACAAAAGTCAGAGACAACCAATTCAAGGCTTGATGTAACTTAATTTTTTTTTGAAGTAATACTATTATGCCTCTGGAGAACGGGGTAAGTACTACTACTATCACGATGGAGATATTAATTAAGATTAAAGTACTTGAGAATGTTAGGTTTCACCTTTGAAAAGGCATCTAAATTCCGCAACTTCGATGCTGAAAATGACAGCTGCAATTAGAGGAATAAAATAACATATCAGGCATCAGCACAAGAGATCGTCAGATTGACATCCACAGCTAACTCTACAAAGATGTAAGTAAGCTGTGCCAGGTAGGCCTAACTGCTGACATCACAAGGAAAACTGGCACATAGAAGTTACTCTACAAAGATGTCTACTTGGTTTAATCAATCAATACCTAAACACAATACCAGTACAATCATATATGGGCATGGTTTTCTTGGAGATTTTTCTGGAGGTACCTAACAAGTCCATACAAGTCAAAGAAAAAAGCATAGAAACTTAAATATGGACCCCATATTCAGGACGATCAGAGAACAATCACCAATCTACTAACAAAAATGACTTCCCAAGTCAACCTGAATTTACCACAATAATCACTAGAATTAGAAACCCAAGAAACACAGAGAATCAGAGATAACCAAATATGAGCAGTAACTTTATTTACTGGACAATAGAATTCTGAGTAACCAAAAGTAGTCACTCATGCAAGGACTGTAGATCCTCATTATCTTTTCTTCTGTCCATCTTGTTTGAGTCATACAGCATATGCAGTGGGCTAGTCCTGCTTTCTCTTTATTTGACTACTACTACTACAAGTAGTACTAGTACTACTACTAGTACTACTACAAGTACTACTACTACTAGTACTACTACTTGTACTACTAGTACTACTACTTCTACCACTAGTACTACTACTTATACTACTTTTTTCTTGCATCTCTTAGAACAAGGCACGAAATGTCGCGAACATCAAAGAGTGCATCCCAATGCCCCGTGAATGATGAGCAGCCATCCCATGGAGAGCAAGAACTAGATGACCAGCTTACTCAGGAGCAGTTCGATAACGAGTTAGAAAAGGGTCTAGAAGTGATGCTTACTCAGGAGGACCTTGTCGATGATGAGGATCCAGTGGGGGGAGCCTAGGGAAGAGAAGGCGGAGAGGATGCCCAAGGCGAAGAAGGGGATGATGATGAGGATGAGGATGAGGATGACGACACCTCATCACGGGGATATGTAAGTCCCAAAGATCCTTTTCCACGAGAACCCAGACGGAGGCCAACAGAGGACGAGTTGGACAAGGATTTTGATCCGAACGACGAGGTACGGATAAAGCCTTAGTAGCTTGTAAATTTGGCTAATGCTATGGCTATATGTTACCTCTGCTAACACTTTTGACCTGTCGTATACACAGGTCGTCCCTACTCAACCTCTGAAAAGACGACGTCGGCCTCCGGCTCGTCTTGCCGAACAATACGTAGTGGGGCAAAGGAGATCAGAGGAAGGAGCCACAGATACTCACAATGAGGCCTCCGCTCCACAACCTTAGGACACAACCATGACTGAGACTGCCCAGCCAAAGAGGAAACGAGGGGGGATTAGAAAGCCAAACCAATATCACGACAAGGCATGCTATGTGATAACGGAGGTCGGGCCAGACGGGCAGATCCTTGAGCCATATACATACAGGGCGAAATTCCGTAATCACATCGAGTTTGTAGTTAGAGATAAGTTGAACCCAGCTATCCGTGGCTAGAATCTTGTACCTATGAGCCAAAAGGTAGACCTATGGGAGAAGCTGAAGCAGAACTTCAGGTTTCCGAAGGGAACGCACGAGTTGGTAAAAGAAAATGCTTTTAAGATAATGGGGCAGAACTTCCGACGTTGGCGGTCGGATCTAAACAAGAACTTTATCCAACAGAAGTTAACTCATTTCCACGAGTATGGCAACATAACTCCTAGTCAATGGGAGGAGCTCGTGGGTGAGAAGACTTCAGAGGCATCATTGGCCCTCAGTGCCTGTAACAGCGAGCAGGCGAAGAAGAACCAACACTACCCTCGTCTAGGCCTCGGTGGCTACGCTGGCAAGCAAGAGGTCTTTAGGAAGATGAACGCAGAGGCCGAAGCTACCGAGAATACGGAAGTGCCGAAGTTGAAGCCACGCCTCAAACAGTGGATATACGTGAGAAGTGTGAATTCATCCGGTAGTAGCCTCAAGTTTGCTAAGCCGGAGACCGGAGAGGTAGTATCAAAGATACTAAAACTTGCTGAAGATAAGGAGAAGGGCGCATTCAACCCTTCCAGAGAGAGGGACGAGCTTACCGTTGCCTTGGGAAACCCCGAGCACACAGGATGCACTAGGGGGCTAGGGAAGAGGATGTCCTAGAAGCACGGATTCGTAGAGGAGAGGCACATGTACAAGAAACATGGCAGAGACCGAGAGTCTAATCTTGAGCACCAAGTAAAGGCTCTAGTTGAAAAGATGTTGGTGGAGAAAGGACTATCTACGATGGAGCCACAGACACTAATGGGGCCGCCCAGAGAACTGGCGGTAGTTGGCAGCCCTCCGGATGTTCCCAACAGTCAAGGTTCCAATGCAACCAGAACCCCCGTCGATCGCATACGGGTGCCAACCAGTTGCAAATTGGTGGCTCCGATGGGCAGGCAAAACATGATCATTGAGGTGGCAACGGGCATGGCACATCCTCTGGGCGACACGTGGCACAATAGGGACATCCCGTAGGACTACACTTAGGTCGAGGTGCATACCGTGAAGCCCGAGTTCATGACTTGGAAGATATAACACCCTACTCCCGAGGGGCTCGTGTTACTCAGAGACGTCATGAACCAGTTCATCCTCTGGCACAAACGAGACATTGTATTGACCGAGTCTTCGCCAACTTTGACTGAAGTTCATCCTCTGGAGCGACCCGTCGAGGACGGGGAGGTATACTCACCGGCCCATGACCATGACCACCACACGCTAGAGACTTCACCTCGTACCGAGCAAGGGCATGATGACATGCCACGTCCTTCTCCACCTCATACCAAGCATGGGCATGATGACATGCCATGTCCTTCTCCAGCTCGTACCGAGCAAAGGCATGATGAGATGCAACATCCTTCTCAACAAGCACAGCCGATACATGAACAACAAGTGTCTCATGAACAGCAATTGCCTCATGAACAGCCGATACGTGAAGAACAAGTGGCCCCTAGAGCAGGTGATGCACAAGTTGACAAGGACGTGCTCAAATGGGAAGCTCGAAACAAAATCCCAATCAAGATAAGGCCATCGTATGTGGGCATTAATGACGTCTCGTCGGTGCACAAGTGGATGGCCCATGACCAGTTCAAGCCTAAGAACCAAGTAAAAGAATTCAGAGCACCAGCTTTTGAGGAGGGCACCACTAGCAAACTACACAAAGGGTTTAACAAGTATCCAGCTGTTGATAACCTTAAATGGTCAAATGATTGCCTGGATAAATATGAAAAAGGCAAGAACTTCCTACCAAACTGAGTCATACAGTGCTTGCCACATGGAATGAGAAAGTTCCACGATTGGTACTTACGTGCTCATATAACAGAACTAGAAATCTTACAAGCATGGATCCCTATCGGCACATTTGGAGCCCCAGGTGGGCAAATTGCCGTTGAGTTTAAGGATATCCAGGCATGCTTCCACCTTGGACGAATGGAAATGAATCTAATTCGCATGTGGTGCCTATAAGTCCTTGCCCTCTCGATATGATATGAATGTAATCTTTTGATTTTGTTGTAACTAACCCGCGCCGTGATTTGTAGAATGCAAGTGGACTTTGTGAGAAAAAGACCAGCTCTGAAACACGGGTATATAGACCCTTCACCTATAGCATCAACAAATTTTAATTACCCTAAAGAGTGAAAACTAGATTGCAAAGAACTAGGAGGTGGAAAGACACTTAAGGAGAAAGAGGACATCAGGAACAAAAAATATTGGAAGAGTCCCTCAAGGTTGCGGCATACATTGCCCTATGTTTTAAAAATCTTCAACAACACGATAATATATGGATACCATACCACTTCAAGTAAGTTCGACTATATACTTAGCTTTGTTCAATATACTTTGTTCGATGCAAAAGAGCTTATGTGTTCCTTCTATGACTAAATTCATGCAGCGATCACTGGATTTGCATAGGCGTCTGGCTCTCACATAGCATGGCATGGGTCTTTGATTCAGCGGATTTTCCAGTCGAGACATACAAAGACTTCATAGCGATTGTCAAGACGTATATATATCGACAATCCTCATTTTAGCTACTATGTTTGTATACATACTTGTAAGGTTCAATGTGGGATACTAACAAGTTGCATTTGCTAAAACCATTGGAACAGGGCATTCAGGCACTATGTCCAGGAACATAAGGGGAGGCATCATCCAAATAGGAAGGAAAAGTTGTATGTCAAAACTCTATGTGTGGTAAGTGTCATTTACTTTGGTACTCCATATATTACATGTCTGTCAATAGCATTACTTAACATCTCCATATGCAAAACACACAGTGCCCCAAGCAGAAGTCTGGGAGTCTACATTGTGGATACTACACATGTATTATGATGAGTACCATCGGTGGCTACAACAGAAACCCCAATCTGGTAAGTTTGAACCTCTTCGCTCGTAGTATGAAAAGTTCGCATATGTTGTGATATAGTAAACCTAAACTTGTTCTCTTGTAGTTGGAGAAAGATAAAGACACGAGAAGGAACCCATACAAGGATGACGAGCTCTTAGAGATGGTCGGCGACCTTTGCAACTTCATAATAGACCAGATTGTGTACCATAAAAGCACTTACCATCATCTTCTTTCCGACTTAGGTAGTAATCCTCTATACCAACACTTTCGTGAGACTGATAGGCTAGCCCTAGGCCGTTGATGATAATGTGGACTTGTGGTATAGTTTGGATCAGACTTTGGAACGGTTTGGACTTTGTTTTGCATGTGAACTTGTGGATTTCTTAATAGACTATGTTATAATGATGGACTTCATAATGGACTATGTTGTAATGATGGACTTTTGTGAATTATGACTTGTGATGATGTTCTAAATAATGGTCTTGTGTTTGTGGATGTATATATGTATATTTGTGGCGGTCAGATTCGAATTTGAATTATATATATATATATGTGTGGTTAGATTTGAATTTGAATTATTTATTTATTTTTGCTAGAAAATCCACTGTATGGGCGGTTCTTGATTGAACCGCCCTTATAAATACACACAGCAGGGGCAGCTGGTGATACAGCCGCCCTTACAGAAGTCCACTACAGGAGCGGCTAATATTACCAGCCACCCCTACAGAGGGCACTGTAGGAGTGACTGAAAACACCAGCCGCCCCTACAGAGGGCACTGCAGGGGCGGTCAGGAAACCACCTCTACAGAGGCACCCTCTGTAGGAACACCCTGGGAAGGACGGCTGGCGTAGCCGCCCCTACAGTTAACTTCTGTAGTAGTGCGGGCAGCGCGATGTCGCCGTTCACACCCCCGCGCCCACACCGTCGCCCCAGGAGCACAGGTGCTCCGTGTGCGGCAGGACGTTCCCGTCCCACCAGGCCCTCGGCGGCCACAAGTCGAGCCACCGGCACCGCGCCAGCAGAACTCCCGCCGCAACCACTTCCCCGCCGGCGGACGATCCGGCGTCCTCGGCGTCGCCCGCCGCGTCCCCGTCCACGTCCGGCGCTGCTAGCACTGGCAGGGTGCACAAGTGCTCCGTCTGCAGGAAGACCTTCCCGACGGGGCAGGCGCTGGGCGGCCACAAACGGTGCCACTACGAGGGCAGCGCCGGCGCCGCCACCACTGCCTTATTGAACAGCCGCGGGTTCGATCTTAACGTACCGGCCCTGCCGGACTTGATGGTTGACGCCGATTGGTGCATGCTGCTACCGGCGGCCGAGGCCGAGGAGGGGGAGGAAGTGCTCAGCCCCTTGGCCTTCAAGAAGCCGGGGCTGATGATCATGGCATAGTCAGTAGTCACCTACGGAGTACTCCTCTCCTTACTCAGTGCTGCATGCAAGGCTCCTCTCCTTGATTTGCTGTTCAATTGGATTGCTGGACGAATGTGTTGTTGGTAATAAGCAGTAGTACATGTTCTGGTCAACTAGCGTAGGTCTGTGAGCTTATGTACTCCCTCAGTATAAGAAGAATGCGACATACTAGTATGAAGCCAAATTATTTTAAATTGATCAAGTTTATTATAGAAGATCATTATATATATATATATATATATATATATATATATATATATATATATATATATATATATATATATATATATATATATATATATATATATCTGTGTGTGTGTGTTGTAAGTATCAATATTTTTTTATAATATTGGTCAAACTTCAAAAATCTAATTAAGGATAGAGGTATAGAATTGCATTTATTTTCTATAGAGGCAGCGGAATGATTCTTTCATTTATGACCGCAGTGTTTTACTATCAATGTTGGACGAGTAATGCACGTGGAGTTGCTATGATATTTTTGTCGGCCAATCTTTCTTAAATTTCACTAGATTTATAGAAAATATTAACAACATTTATATCTTTAAATAATTTTTTATAAAAAATATATTCAATGATCTATACCATAAATATTAATGTTTTTTAATATATTTGGTCAAAGTTGACTACATTTGATCCTTGTGCTTGTTCTTTATCCATTTTGAGCGTTCCTCATAGAATTCTTCCTGAAGCCATCCGAATTTTGGTGAAACCATTTGATACCGGTAATTTAAGATTAATACCTATGGACCCATTTAATTTGTAGCTGGTTTGCTTCGTTAGATTGCTTTCTATTCTTTTGATGGCTTAGTTGGCCCATTTAGTTGTTTCTCTATTTTAATTAGTGTAGCGTAGAATCAATATTAGTCTAGTCGTTATACGCAAGACAGTCGCCAACCTTCCAACTAGCGTCTAGATAATTAGAACACGAGACCTGTCTAAACATATTAGACGATTTTGTATCGCAGTAGGATAAATTTCATACAAATATAAAACAAATGCACATATAATTGGCTAATTGTATTCTATCATTCAAACACGCTGGGTGGAAAAAGGTGCTTAATATAGAGATAAAATCGGTATTATGTCTCAATTAAACAACCCATTAATAATCTATATCTCTTATATAAGGCTAATCCCCACTACAAGTCTATCTCAACATGCAAGTCATCCATATCATCTCCCACTAACTATCCACGTCATCTTCCACACTAACTTTCAATCTCTTAATTGCAAGCTATCAACATACATAATCTCCACACAATTTTAGTCTAATTTCTTCGTAATCTCGGTGTGTGGGGTATCTTCTAGTTCATCTGAAGAGAGAGTGTTTATTGATATCTTTTTTGGTCCCCGTGTAGGCTGAGAGTGGAGTTAGGATGCGTTTGGTTTGAGAACTAGCAGGATGGAGCGGATCCATTCTAGTTTTCGGGAATATAATGATTCCATACGTGTGTTTCGTTGGAAGAATGATGGAGCCGTTCTATTTTAGCGTTTGGTTGGAGCCGTTCTATGCCACAGGAAGAGGACAAGGCATCGACAACCGACCTGCATAGAGGAGAAAAACAGAGAGTCAGAGAGATAGAGATCCAGATCCAGGGTCAGACACTCAGTCTCAGAGACATAAGAAGACAGATCTAGGGTTAGGGTTAGGGTTTGTGGACTACCTGCGCAATCGGAGCCCGATGCCGGAGATGACGAGGGCCACCCAGAGGAGAGACACCGATTAGAAACAACGGCGAACGGTGGAGGAGGGACGGATGGGAACACGGTCACGAACTCACATAGTTCACCGAGCGCGAGAGGTCGAGAGGAGAGAGGGAGAAGGGAGGAGAGTGGAGACAGGGTCAGACAGGCAGATCGAGGTCATCGGAGTCGGGGACGACGGACGAGAGAGAGCTCAGATTCGCCAGATCGTGGATGCGGCCGATGCGGGAGAGAGAGAGAGAGAGAGAGAGAGAGAGCAGAGATTACGCCGCAGCGAGCGAGACTCGAGTGGGGATTAGGGTTAGGGTTGGGAGCGGAGCGGACTGTCGAGCGGGCGACTGGGTGAGTGGGCGAGCGAGGAGCGGCTCAGCCGACGCTCTCCGGTTATATATGCGGGGGGCGCGGGGAGGCGGCCGGCCGGTGGCAGGCCGGGCCGCCAGCGGGTCTCCGGTTGAGGAGCGGGCCGTGCCGTGCCGGCCCACATGCCTAGGGTAAGGCCCAGGCACGGCCTGCTCCTCCAGGCCATGCCAGCCCGGGCCCGCTCGTCGTCGGGCCGGGCCAAAAAAACGGGCCTTGGGCCGGGCCGACGGGCTCGGGCTGCATGGCCATATATAGGAAGGAGGGGCTGGAGTGGGACCCACGGATAGGATGGATCGTTTTCCTGTGTCTCCTATCTTGCCGAGATAAGGAGATTGGGTCAATTGATGGGTGCCATTGCAACTTTCGCTCGTGGATTAAAAAAATTACAATTCACCTGGTTTCAGATGTGGCGAAGCTAAACAAAAGTTATAAATGGGACGAGTCCTAACAGAAAAATAAACTGAAAGGTTTACGGACCAAATCGCACCAAAAAATTCAGATGTTTTAAGATGTGTCTAGTGGCGAAACTAAAAAAAAGTTATAAATGGGACGAGTTCTAACAGAAAAATAAATCAAAAGGTTTACGGACCAAATCACACCGCAATCACATAATGTTACCTTAAATTTGAAGAATAAATTGATAGTTCTGGATGAGTTGATCCATATATATGATACATTGCAAAATACAAACAAAAGCTGAAAATGAAGGAACATGTAAATTGTATGAAAACCAATTAGCGTGCCATGGGGCATGAATAGCTTCCACTCTCTCTGAGTAATCGCGCGCTCGTGTGGCCGAAGGCCACTTGGCCAGCTACACAGGATACGACCATGGAGGCGCTGAGGGCGGCCGACTACGAGAGACATCGGCACAAAGCCACTAAGGGCGATCGATTATACGAGACACGTCTGTTGAGACGTTGAGGGCATCGACTTGCCCCTCGAGTGCTCGGGTGTCGGGGCTCCGTCCTCTAGCAGTCTGACCTCTAGCAGGTGGCACCGTGGCTGTTTGCATGATGCCTGCGCCAATCGGTCCGCGGACCTCAGTGCTCCATGCTCGCCAGCTAGGGTTGGGATTTGGGATCCAAGCACGAAGGATTCGAGTCGATGGATGGTCAATGCGTTGATTGGGGAAGAAATCGGTCACTTGTGTGGGACGATTGAGCCTTCAATGGCCTGTTGCTACCTGTTGGGCTGAACCAACGTGAGGCTTAGTCACCGGCGCCTTCTTCTATCTCTCCTCAGTTGCTCCTTACCATGTCGCAGCCGTGGTGGACACTCGGCTCAACACTCAGTATCAGGAAATGAGGAAGAAGGAGGTTTGGTGTGACCACCCTAGTAGCTGGGGCGGTCGTCCAACCATGCCCTTGGGTGGCTCCGCCCCTAGATGTGCCATTATAATTCCTTTTTCCCATGAAATGCATCACGCACTGCGTTTAGCGAGGCTTTGGGCATACCTGTAGGCATATGACGCAATACACATATTTTTGTATAGACCATGCATTCTACCCCTTTCTTCTTGCTCCTGTCTTTTCTCATCTCTCAAGAGACCTTAAGGCACCATTAATGCAGGCGTTGAAGGTGGACGACGACGAGGGACTATGGGATGGAATGGCCGAACCAAGACACAATTAGTTACTTCCTCCGTTCTAAATTATAAGTCGTTTTGATATTTTTTTGTTCATCTATTTTGATATGTATCTAGACATATATTATACCTAGATACATAGCAAAATAAATGTACCAAAAAAAGTTAAAACGACTTATAATTTAGAACGAATGGAGTACTACTAACATAAAGAATTGTACAGTAGTGGTAACAATTAGTTACTACATATGCAAAGATGCACTTATTGAACACTTCCCAATCATTATTCAGCCAAATATCACACTTCGGAAAATCACTAAAAAAATGCTCCACACCATTCATTTGTTGGGCAGAAACAGAACAATTGCCGCTGCCTAATTCTATACAGTTTTTTTTTTGTTGTGAAATTTTTCCCAGCTCCACAGGTCACCCGTCTTAAGCGGACGACGAACGTGCCCCCTACAATCTTTTACTGCCTCGATGGATTCAACCTGTTTACGTGGAATGACTAGTGCTAAGCGCTTACGTTCATTGGGTAAACCTTGTGGCAAGTTTGATGATGCGCTTCGTTCCGTTTTCAACTTGGATGATCCAGTCGAGAATTTGCGGCAAGTTTAGTCAAGTTGATTAACCCTGTTCAGAATTTGGGGCAAGTTTAGTGATGCACCACTCATTTTACTTTATGTACTCTATACAAAACCACTAAACCGGAGTGTGATCCTTGATTGCTACAGTTTAGCAATCCCACAACATTCAAGCTCACAAAAACCATGGCACAACTAAGTGTGAGACTGAGGATCAATCTCGGACGAACGCATGTGCTTGAACCAATATCCATATTCTATGCCCTGTTCGGCTGGTATTAAAACTGGCTGATAAGTCGGCTGAACTGTTTTGTTGGGAGAGAAAAACACTGTAGATTCTAGCTAATAAGCCGGCTGGTATTAAAGCAGGCTGATAAAGCCGGCTGTTTTGTTGTGTACATACTATTCCATTTGCTGCCATGTGCCATACCAATGTTTAGAAAGAAGATAACTTTCAGCGTTTAGTGTTTTATTTATGGCAAGGCGAATCAAATTCACTCAAAGGCACATAAAAAAAAGATCCAAATCAAATAATGCATTTTATATCAGTATATCACAGTATGTATTCAGAACAACAATAAGCAGGCATTACAATCTGTGTTCTAAAGAACAAGTTAGTTTTACACGCACACAAACACAGCGGTGGAAGCACACTTCAAAGTCACGGACACACCACCCTAAGTCTCTTGATCTTGGGCAACGTTGATGGCACTTGTTCTTTCTTTGGCAGGTGCAGCTCCGGTGCGTTGTTCATCTTGGCGAACCATGGGTGTTTGAGCGCGGCAGCTGCCGTGAGCCGCTTGTCGGGGTTGCAAGTGAGCAGGCCGCTGAGTACCCGGAATCCTTGCATGGATAGCTTTTTCATGGGAAACTCCTGTCGCAGTAGGTTGCGCCGCTTCATCTTCAGCTCCGGCATCATCTGGGTGGCGAACGGCGTGGACGACAACCATGGCCACGTCGTTTCATCTGGCGCGCCGAGGACGTTGAAGATCACGTCGAGCTGGTCTGCTTCATTGGAAGCCATGAACAGAGGGGACCCGTCGATGAGCTCCGCCATCACGCAGCCGAGCGACCAGGTGTCGACGAGGGCGTCGTAGTCGGGCTTCCCCAGCAGCACCTCGGGCGCCATGTACCACAGCGAGCCGGCGTTCTCGTAGGGCGGCGGCTCCGCCATGTACATGGCGAGCCCAAAGTCGCAGATCTTGACGGTGGAGCGGTCCTCGGCAACAAGGATGTTGTCCGGCTTGATGTCCCGGTGGACGACGTGGGCGTCGTGCATCTTCTTGGCGCCCGTGAGCAGCTGCCACATGACGCCGCGCACCGTCGCCTCGGGCAGCGGCGGCATCCCGCCACAGCGGCGCTGGTGGAGGAGGTCGCTGAGGCTCGCGCCGACGCACTCCATGACCAGGCAGAGGTCCATGGTGGCCGGGCTGCGGGCGAGGCCGTGGAAGCCGACGACGTACGGATTGTCCCGGCCGCTCGCCTCCAGCAGCGACGCCTCCCGCAGCAGCGCCGCCTGGCTGCCGTGGGCCGCGGCGAGGCGCTTGATCGCGACGGTCCGGCCGGTGCCGCGGTGGCGCGCCTTGTGGACCGAGCCGAAGGCGCCCGTGCCGATGCGGCCGGTCTCCTCGTAGTCGTCGGTGCTGCCCATGGCGACGCGCGTCCTCTTGCGGGTCTGTCGCGCGGCGCCGGGGTCGCGGACGGCGGCGGCTGGTGCAGCTGCCTCTACGCAGGCGGCCATTAGGGCGAGTGGAGGAGGCGGGCGATTCGACGGGCTGCTTGCTTGAGGCAGGGGGACGTGGATCGTGGGAGGTGGGGGAGAGGCGGCGGGAAGCCGGTGAGGATGCGCGAGTAGCGGCGGCGACTATATGCTGGGGGTGCGTCGTGAGTCCGACGACGACGAGCGATGCTCGATTTCGACTCGGTTCCCGCATCCGCATGACCGCATGATCGATCTCTCCTCTCGTCTCCGACAAAGGTTGGGAGCAGCAACTACCTGGCGCGTGCCGCGGACGCGTTCATGCGATCCTGCCTGCGACTCCGACTGCGAGGCTCCCGACTCCGAAAAGCTTTTGGGCGATGGCTTGCGACCTTGCGTTGCGGTTGCGCGCACGGCGCAAGGCGCACGGCACAGTCCAAAGTTCCGTTTTTTTTTTTTTTGAGATGTCATCGTTGTTGGGCTCCGTAGTCGTTAAGTGTCTGGGCTCTGGGCTGTGGGCCGTCGGAGACGTAAATCACGGCTGCTTATCCGGCCTGCAAGGAAGGAACGGAGCGACAAGTTTGGGCCTCGGGCTCCGACAACAATATCCAAAATACAAGATTTATTTGTCTTTTGGGTAACGCTATGGAAAAAAAAAGTTTAATACCTATTCAGCATCTTCTCCAACAACCAGACCCAAAAGAGAATTCTTTCTGTAAATAGGTTTCCAGCAGAGAGGATGCCCATATTTAGGTCGTGCCTCTCAGACAGCCCAAAATAGATGTCCCGTATAGGTACTCTGTTGGAGGCTAATTTTAAATCTCTTGCTATTCATTTTAGGTTTAGATGTCAGTTTGAGTTTATTGTCGGAGACCTCAGGGTCCCGACTCACCCGGCCCACGCAGCATGTACGCTGGGCGCTGCAGCCCCGGATCGCTGGACCTGCAGGGCCGGCGGTGGAACTGTAAGGCTGTGTTTAGTTGTACGAAATTTGGGAAGTTAGCTACTGTAGTATTTTTGTTTTTATTTAGCAATTAGTGTTCAATCATAGACTAATTAGGCTCAAAACGTTCGTCTCGTGATTTCCAACCAAACTATGCAATTAGTTTTTTTTCGTCTACATTTAATGCTCCATATACGTATCGAAGATTTGATGCGATGACTAGTGTAGCACTTTTTTAGAAAAGTTTTTGGAACTAACCCGAGACGACTCCTCCCTGCGGCGCAGGTACGTCCGACACCAAGACCCGGATGTGTTTCATTTTGGCTAAATTTCCTCCCAGTCCCGGTCCACCGCCCGTCCGGGCTCCAGGCAACAGCTCCAGCCATGCCAAGCTTGGCACTGGCAGCAGCAAAAACCAGATTAGCTTACGCTAAACTCTGAATTTGTGGCACTGTCTCGTCGCTTTGTTACTTACATACGTATCTAAGAAAATATACAATTCTAGTACAGTGTCATATTTTAGTACATCAAATTTAACTGACTATAGATAAAAAATTATAAATATTTATGATATTAAATAAATATCATTAGATTAATTATGAAATATATTTTTATAATAAATTAATTGGAGCCATAACTATAAATACTATTTATTGAAAATTTAGTTAAACGTAAAGTACTTTGTTTAGCACTCAACCCATAGTTGTACGTTTTCACGGAGGACGGAGCAAGTAACTACTCCTACGTGACGCTAATCTCAAGCCCTCTGCGTTGTACGGTATGGTCCACTGCCTATTCTTTGCCTTTTTGTATGGTACTGACTGCTGACTTGGAGGCATCAGACTAGCTGTAGTAGCTGATCCAAAATTGCAGGCGTTCAAGTACTCACAGGCAGTCAGCATTGCAGCAGTAACTAGTATCGGTACTGTTTGCAAAATCAGCCTAAGGTTCGTACTCCACGGGAAAAAGTGAGGCTTTGTTTAAATCCAGAGCTAAGATGGGATAACAGATCTGTTAGACACCGTTAGTGGGTCCCACTTCCAGTCTAACAACCTTAATTATCTTCTTCCCCATCTATCCGACTGCCAGAAACCCACGACGCAGTCCCTTCGCGGCGGGCGGCGGCCCGCGTGGCCGCGCCAATCCTCCACTCTCGCCTTCAACGGTGTGCACGTCTGCCGAAGGCCGCCGGAGCTCACCTTGGTGGCGCGCCCTCTCTCCGTGGCCGGCCCACCGGAGCTCTCATCTGCACGCTGCACGTCGAAGAGGTCACCTCGCTACCACGCCGCTCTTCTCCCTCCACACGCGTAGCACTCGCGCTCTGCGCGAGACTGGCGCTCACGCCGTCCGAGTGGGACGAGCGCGTTCGGTGATTTTTGTGGAATGCGCAGGCTCCGAATCTTGGAGAATATTGGAGTCAGGCGAGCCGCTCCATCCTTCGATCGGTTCCCCAACCAAACAACGGTATGAACGGAACCGCTCCATCCCGTCCCTGCTCATCCCTTGAACCAAACACATCCTTAGAGTGTGTGCATTATCTGCCTAGCTTGTCTCCTAGTCCTAGGCCGAACTAGCATCATGGGTCCAAAGCTCCAAAGCAGGTTTACCCACGCGCATTTCAGGCCATGCTCGGTGTGCAGTTGTCTGGCTGGAGTCTGGACCTGAATTCTTGCTAAGCCCAAGGATCAACAGTTGGGCTTCTATATAGGAAGAGTTATACCTCGAATTGTTAAGTAGTTGACATTATTATTATTTACAATGAATTCAATAAAACAAAAAATATATATGCAGCACAAAATAATTGAAAGAAGTCTACTTTCTCTGTTTCATCACGATATAATGTAAGTCATAGATACTTGGCTGTTATACGCTTCAAAATAAAATTCTATTTAGAAAAATAAAGAAAGGGTATTGTAATGCCTCACTCACACTCTTGACTCTTGATGAGTCTTCAAGCCATGAAGAAAAACCGCCCGTTTTACCTTGTGGGCAAGATGGTGTGTTCCATCCCGTGGGACCCACCATTGGACGCACCGCCCCCAGCTCGCCGGCGTTGTGTCCAACTGCCCATAGATTCTCGCTGGCTGAGATAATGATGGAGCTTGCTGGCGAAACATGGCGAATGTCACCATTGTGGATTCACAATGGACGGGTCTTTGTCAAATCACACAAGCTCAGCTCACGTAAGAGAGTATCAAATCCGTACATTTATCTCAAGAAATTTCAGTACGTATAATTTGTACTCTTTTTTTCAGGATGCATGGAAAGCTCAGCGAAACATGGCGAAGAAGTAGTCACGCCACCGTTCCCACTTGCATTGTAATGGATGGGACTCCCTCTGCGACAGGCGGCCACGTTTGGCGAGGCGCCATTTCCGGCCACGTCGCCCGCCGCAGGGGACAAGGCAAAGGCACTCTTTGTAAAAAAACCTGCATGGCGGCACATGATGTCATACGTAAGTCGATGCAGCACTGCTTGCATATGCATGCATGGGATTCCATTGTTCTCGATCTTCAGATGGACAACAAATGTTTTGTTTATTAAGTAAGGTTAATCAGAGTGGCATCCTATGTGGAATCATCCCTGCTAAGCTAGTGCGTGTGCATGCATTATATTCACATGCATGCATCTATCTGTTTCACCGTCTTTGGATGCTCATGCATGCTAGCTGCTTTACTTTAATAATTGTTATGTACTTTTATTTTTTTGACATGTTCTTTATTTGAATTCTTTATTGTATGTGAGTGGCCTGGGTAGGTATATATACGGTTCGTTCTGTTGGGCGGCCGGGCCTAACTGTAATTGTCTGGGGAAAGGTCAACTTTTATTTATTTTCGTTCTAGTAAATTTGAAGCTATCCTAGGAGCGATCGCTGGCAGTGTCAAAGTGTTGGTCAGTTGGATATGAATATATATGATAGTTGTGACGTCAAGCATCAGCTAGCGCTCGCCGGCCGGCGAGAGGATGGTGGAGCGGGTGTAGATTATGGATTCACAGGTGTAGATCATGAGGTCCATGTGATATGAGTGAATGTGTACTAAAAAGTAATTTTAGAAGACAGCCTCATTTATATGTAGAGGCGGTTCAAAATGTCCGTAACTCTAAAAATACTAGTGAATTTCGGGCATTCATTTACGACGACAATCCAATAAACACCGCCTCTATAAATAAGGATTATTTACCGATGCAACTCTCTTAAGAGTCCTCTTTTGAAAAACTGGCATAACCAATTACACATGGTGTGGTCCACATACTTTTTGGGCTTATATATCGCGTCTCCTAGCTAGGGTTCTTAGCCGCCGCCCCTCTCTCACCTCCGTGCTCATGCCCCTCTCTCACCTCCGTGCTCATGCCCCTCCCATATCCACGCCTTGGGAGTGGGTCCACGACCTAATTTATGGTCGGAGCGCGATCCTCTCTCTTGAAGATGAAGTGACTAAATGATGACTTCATCCTTAGGAGCGGGTCCACAATGGTGGAGCGAGGTTGCCCCGTGGCCCTTCCCACCTCATCAAGTATGTGACGACGGTGCAAGTCACCCCTGGCCCTAGCTCGCCAAATCCATGATGAAGGAGCCCATGGTGCACCCTGTGTCTACCTCATGTGGATCCATGTTGTAGGAGGTCACCTTCGCCCCTACCTCGCTGGATTCGCGGTGCTAGAGGTTTGCCCTGACCCTAACCTCACTAGATCTGCAGTGGAGGAGGTATCCCTAAGCCCTAACTCATCGAATCCGTGGTGGTGAAGGCCACCGCGTTCTACCTTGCTCGATCTGTGTTGTGGAAGGTCTAACTCACCGTATCTGCAACGGAGCAAGTAGCCCCTGGCCCTACCTTGCAAATCCGCAATGGAGGATGTTGCAAGTGTCCACAACGGGTGGCGGTAGGGTTCCAACACAGAAGGCGCGACAATTGTCGAACTATTCTTTTTGTTTCTTATGTGTCACTAATACAGATGGGGATGACACCCGCCTCTGATATTTTCCATAACATGCCTCCGAAAACCAGTATTGTCCATCCCGGCCTGAAAAATATTTATGTAATAGCTAATGTGAGATGCTTATGACAACATGTTAAGTTATACATTAACTGATCATCCTAAAAAAAGTTATGCATAGATTATATTGGTTCTATTAATTGTCCAATGTATTGACTATGACTCGCTTATGACATTTAATTAGTTGCAAGTGGCTCATGGAAATCGACTCCCAGGGGCGGTCTAGAAGTTTGAGCCCAGTTAGACATGAGGGGCGGTTTTATACCAACAATTACTATATTTAAGAAATCAGATACTTTTATCAATAGGTGTATTTACTCGGTAAATATCGTTTTCCACAATGCAAGTCCATACGAAATCAAGAGTTCAAAATTGGCAATATGAAAGGTTGTAGACAAGCACATACTCCATCCATTTGAATTATTAGGCATATTTTATTTCGTTTTACAAACTACATCTAGTAATAATTTTAGACGAAGGATGGTATATGATCGAACATGTGCTAGCATTAAAAAGCCGTTGCCTCTAATGCAATGCAAATTTTCAAATACTGCTTTTGAGAGGGCTGCGTCTATGATAACTTTTTACGAGGGAGAAATGATTGGTTTTCTGTGGACAACTTCGCGCGATGTTCCACTTTCAAAGAGGGTCGTCACTGGTTGTATGTAGGCGTGCTTAACGTGTGAATTACATCAGAGTTCCACACACAAAACCGTACAACTTTTTCAAAGAGAAAATGTTTCATTATTTTCATTTAAAAATAGGTGTTAGTGTGATTCTATTTATTTTGTTCCCATAGTCCGTGCGTCGTTGACCTGTTGTTGTCGTAGTTTTGTTTTTATTTTTGTGAGCTCTGGCCAAATTGTTTTTATATATATTCCAGTAGTAGTGTTGGGTGTGCGTGGAGAGTGGAGACGGACAAGATTGTACAAACGTTGTTGTCATCATCAATAAATTTGGATAGCTAGGTCCTCCACACAGAAAATGAGCAAGTTAATTATTGGACCGGCAAGAAACCAGCCTGGCAAACCTGTACGTACGCCAAGTTAGATCATCGTGTACTAGCTCGGCGTCAAGCCGCTATAGGCCACTGCGTCAGATTTGTACATCATTGTCGACATCATCATTGTCGAATTTATAAGAACCGGCGGTGATGTACCTTCACTGTCGGTTATGAGCTTGAAAATGAAAAAAATGATTGGAGCTAGGCTAAAACCGACAGTGAAGGACCACATCACTGCCGGTTTGTGGCTTGAACCGGCAGTGTTTTGGCGGGCACTCATCACTACCGGTTTAAGCCAAGAGCCGACAGTGATTGGGCTCTATCACTGTTGGTTCTAGCCAAGAACCGACGGTGATAAGCCTACAACATAAAAATGCTACGGCCATCCTCTCCTTCCTCCTCTCTTCCATCCCGAGAACAGAGGCGCGCGTTTGGACCCTTCCCTCCATTGTTGCGGCTGCTCTTCACCATGAAGCTAGTGCTTGGATTTTGAAGAATGGCTTGATCTTTTTGTTTTAAGGTTAGTAACAAACATCGACTCCTTTGATTTTGTTGCTTAATTAACTTCGTTTTGATGGCTACATTGCCTGATTCTCATTCTAGTTCTTTCTCCATTCTAGAGGGCACTTTTCCAATTGGACATTTGTGCCAAGCTTAAATTGTGGTGAATTCATCATCCAAAAGGTTGGTGTCTATGAACACATTTAAATTCCTAGCTAATTTTTCCATAGTGGTCAAGATCATTATTATTAGTATGTGATGCTATAATTAGTTCTTAGAAGTAGAGTAGAATAGTTGTTCTTCAATATTGTGCAATAATTGTTTTTTACTATGATTTTTAATTTACAGGGTCGGGGCTACCAATTTTAATTTTCCAATAATTAGTGTACAATAATGTTTTCCAAAAATGGTACTTTCGAGCTACAATTATTGTTCATGAAGCTCGATTTCTTATTAGTTTTTTGTAATTACTGTCTCAGTATTTTTTTGTACAGAGATGGATCGAGAGTGGATGCATCTGTCCCGAACGGACAAGTGGTACACGCATGGCGTCAGCCAGTTTATCACCGATGCCAAAGCCCATGCTGAAAATGAGAACCCTGTCTTCTGCCCATGGAAAGATTGCAAGAATCATATGAACTTTCATCAAATTGAATCTATACGATCGCACTTGATTACTAGGGGTTCATGCCAAACTATATGATATGGACTATGCATGGCGAGGTTGATGTGAATGTTCTACAGAAAAATAATGATGATGTGGACATGCCTGACGTAGCTATCCACGATGCTGACGAGGAATCCGGTGTCAACACGGAACCTATGGCCACAGTTAATAATGTATTTAGGAACATGCTAGCTGACAACACCGAGGATAATGATGGCATTTCTCAGCTGCTACGTAATGTAGAGACCGGATGTCTTAGTGAAAGACAGCTGAGAAAGCTAGAGAAAATGAGACAAGATGGCAAAACACCATTATATAGGAATTGTCCAATGAGCAAACTGGAAGCCGACATCATGCTGTTAGAGTTCAAATCGACAAACAGATTGAGCGATAAAGGCTTCGATCAGTTGTTAGGTATAATAAGGAAAATGCTCCCAGAAAAAAACGAGTTGTCAGAAAAGACATACTTGGCCAAGCAAATGATCTGCCCCATCGGCCTCGAGGTTGAAAAAATCCACGCGTGTTCCAATGATTACATATTGTACCGTGGAGAAAAATACAAAGACTTGGACAAGTGCCCCAAGTGTGAAGCTCCACGCTACAAGGAAGGGCCGTCAGATAAGGGCACCAAGACCAGAGGAGGTCCCATAAAGGTCGTTTGGTATTTCCCTATAGCTCCCCGGGTGCATAGGCTGTTTGCATTGCAAAGCCAGCCAAGTTGTTGCGCTGGCATGGCGAAGAGCGTAATAAAGATACAATGATGAAGCATCCCGTCGATGGGCATGACTGGAGGACTGTCAATACTATGTTCTATAAGCACATCAGTGAAGAGGTAAGACACCTTTAGTTTGCTTTGAGCACAGATGGGATAAATCCTTTCGGCCAGGGTAGAAGCAATCATAGCACCTGGCCAGTGATGCTATGTATATACAACCTTCCACCTTGGGTCTGTATGAAGCAGTCGTACATCCAGATGCCACTACTGATCCAAGAGCCAAGACAGCCTAGGAATCAGTGATCGATGAACTAGTGGAGATGTTTGAAAATGGTGTGCCGGATGTTTGGGACGAGTACAAAAAAGAGCATACCACAATCAGGGGAGTACTTATCGCTACAATCACCGACCTGCCAGGTCGAGGTTCGTTGTCTGGAGAGAAGACAAAAGGCTATACTGGATGTGTCAAGTGCTTGGACGACACCGATGTGGTAAATCTGCCAAATAACTCAAAGATAGTTTATATGGGACACCGTAGGTTCCCAACTAAGGATCACCCTTACCGTAGGAACAGAAAAGATTTCAACGGTACTATTGAGAAACGCTTAGCTCCAAAATATCGAGACAGGCCTACGATACTTCGAGAACTCAACAAACTAGAGGTTGTCCTTGGGACGAGGGACAATGCAGTAGCAACACCTGATGGGAGCGTTTGGAAGAAAAAATCAGTTTTCTAGAAACTACCTTACTGGTCATTTCTGAGTGTACGCCACTGTCTTGATCCCATGTACATCATTAAAAACATATGCGCTAACACTCTTAACACCTTAATGGACACCGGGGGGACATCGAAGGATTCACTAGCCACATGCCTGGACATGCAACACTTGGGAATCAGGAAGGAGCTGCATCCCGTGGAGCTAGAGAATAGCCAGTTCGAACTTTCGGTTGCGTCATGGACATTGAAGAAGGAAGAAAAACATGCACTTGTTTCTTTCTTCAATGAACTCAAAGTCCCGACGACCTACTGTGCGAACTCGAAGAGGTTAGTGAACATGAGAGAACTCAAGTTTAACTATGGCTCTATGAAGGCCCATGACTATCATGTCATTATGACTCAGCTGCTCCCTATTGCCCTGCGTGGTATCCTCCCCCCAAAGGTCTGCTCCCCAATCATAAAGCTTTGCTCGTTCTTCAACGTGATCTCAAAAAAGGTTATTGATGTGTCCACGCTAGAGCAGCTGTAGCGGGACATAGACGAAACTCTCGTTAGGCTTGAGATGCATTTCCCGCCGACTTACTTCGATATCTCATTTCATCTGCTCATTCATCTTGTTGACCAAATTAGAGCCCTTGGCCCAATGTACCCGCATTAGATGTTTCCTTTCGAAAGATTGATGAAAGTTTTCAGGAGGTATGTTAGGAACAGATTCAGGCCAGAAGGGGACATGGTTGAAGGATGGTCAACGGAGGAGGCCATTGAATTCTGCACATATTATCTGGACATCAAAAGGGTCGGAGTTCTAGAATCTCATCATGAGGGAAAGCTACGTGGCAAAGGAACGATCGGGAAGAAATCCGTTACAGTAGATAACCCTATTTCTTTCAGACAGGCACAGTTCGATGTTCTCCATCATTGACGAGCATAGACAATCGCTGCAAACTCTGTACCCAAACAGGTCATAGGCTTGGCTAGATAAAAAACATAAGGAGGAATTTGTCAGATGGTTGCGACGTCGCTTGCTTAGAATAAAGTTGGGTAATCAACTGGATGCCTTAGCCAAGGGGCCTTCGAGTACATATCTTAAGTACCAAGGGTACGAGATCAATGGATTCACATTTTACACAAAAAAGGCAAGATGGAAAGAGCACATACTAAAATTGTGGTGTTCGTTTTGATGCTCACGACGAGAATGGCAATGTGCAGGTGACATACTATGGTTTCATAGAGGAGATATGGGAGCTAGCCTATGGTCCGTTGAAGGCAGCTCTTTTTCACTACCAGTGGGTCCGGCTCGAGGAAATCAACACTAACAGCGAAGGGCTCACTACCGTTGATCTCACTAAGACCGCATACAGAGACGACCCCGTCGTCCTTGCAAGAGATGTTATACAAGTCTTTTATACAAGAGACAACAAGACAAAAGGAAGGCTAAAAGTAGTCCTAGAAGGGAAAAGGAAGATTGTCGGTGTCAATGGAGAGACAGACGAAGAAGACTACAGGGGCTATCAGAAAATACATCCATTCGGGGCAAACGTACCCCTACCTATCCTTCAAGAGGGTGACGAACCTGCTTACGTACGAATTGATCACAATGAGGCCCTCATTGTTGATGCACCTAAAGATAGTTAGATTATTATTAACTATGTAATCATTATGTAGACGTTGTATCAGTAATTCGCACTGAATATTTAATTTATATTTTTTGTGCATCTCTACAATTTAATTATTGACTATGTAATCAAATATTAAGATGATGTTCACAAACACTATTATTTGATAATTATAGACCATTAATTAATTATCATAGAATTAAATAATTAAGACATAAATTTTTGTGTTATTTTAGAATATAAACTAACTGCATTATTTCTATTAATAAATATATAAAGAAAAGCAAACTAACCGAACTCCCTATCCTAGCTCAGCGGTTAAGGCCGCGCACTCTGTACTCTGAGACCTGCGCTCGAATCCTAGGTGGACCAAACTTTTTTGATTTTGCATTTATTATTTAGTAGTGCATTATGATGGGATAAAAAAAATAAAACCATTCTAACCAAACTCCCTGTCGGTGTTTTGTACGAGCACCGGCAAGTAAATTTATAGTAATGCGCATTAGGCTCGGATGGTGTGCTAAAGGACACAAGATTTATACTGGTTCGGGCCGAATGTCCCTACATCTAGTTTGTTGCTGCTCGTGTTATTAGCACCGTGAACAGTCTATAGTAAGGGGTACAAACAATCGAGAGAGGGACTGGTCCCAGGTCTCTAATGGAATGGTTGAAAGGAGGTCAAGAGCTTCGTAGCAGCTTGACTATCTGTAGGTGTCTGTCTCCCCCCGTTCGGTCTAAAGTCCCCCCCCCCTTTATAGATGAAGGGGCTGGCTTTACAAGGATGAGGGCTTTACTTAATCTTATGGCTCATGTCTACCCGGCCTCGTTCTTCATCCTGATGAGTGCGAAGGAAGATAAGTGCCTACAATACTGTTGATGTCTCTGTAGAATGTTAGGTTGATTACAGAACGCTGCCCTGCGCAGGGTATGGGCTGTAGTACAGTGGTTTTGACTTATTAGCCTCTCCCAGCCTTGCTCCGCACACCTTCTGGTTCCTGTGAGTCTTCATCGGAGGGACGAGGGGTCGGGGTCCGACGTAACGCCGTGGTTGAGGCCTTCTGACTTGGCAGACCTGAGGGGTCGGGAAGTGGGCGCCGCTCCCTCAGGTCCATAGCGTGGTGACAGAATATCCGTCATTCGTGGAGATAGCCAATCCTTTTCTAGAGCGTAGCGGTTGTCGAATATCTTCGTCGGGTTCTGTGTCCTAGGGCTGAAGGCAGCGCCTACAACTCTACAAGGCGAGGAGCACACAACTGTCCAACCTTTCGGGCTCTGCGGTGCCCGGAAGGGTCTAAAGCACCCGTCCTGTCATCCCCTGGTAGTACTTTTCCTGCCAGGGCGCAGGGTATGGTCCTTGGAGCCATGGTTGATCCGAACGTCTTATCTTGCCTTGTACCTATCATCTTGAGGGTATGGGGAGAAGTTGTTAGGTAAGATGAATTCAGTCTTTAGATATGGAGCAGGGTGAGGCTCGTTCCTTGCCGTCGGGCAAAACAGAGACTAATCCCTATCTCTTGGGCGAGACCGACCCTGCCCCTCCGGGGTCGGGCGAGGCGGAATCTATCCCTCAGCCCTCAGGCGAGACCGAGCCCGCCCTAAAGGCATCAGGCGAGATGGAGATTAGCCCTGAGCCCTCGGGCGAGGCGGAGCTACCTCAAAAGGCGTCGGGCGAGGCGGAGACTAACCCTGAGCCCTCGGGCGAGGTAGAGCTATCTCAAAAGGCGTCGGGCGAGGCGGAACCAAACTCCTATCATTTGAATAAGGGATGAAACGGCGCTCTTATGCGTCCAGAAGTTTTTAACGTCGGTGGTTATTGGTTCCACCTTCTAGGGTATCCCGGTATTAGGTCCCCGACACTCCCTATCCTAACTCAACGGTTAAGGTCGCGCACTCTCGACCCCGTGACCCGCGCTCGAATCTCAGATGGGCCAAACTTTTTTATGTTTTTTACAAAAAGGCTACGATGGCAGGCTCCAAACCGACAGTGTTTTTTTATATTTTTTTACTAAAAGATGGCGGCAGGGCCCTTTATTGCCGATTTTGGTTTTAAAACCGGCAGTGATAGCTTCTATCACAGTCGGTTGCTCAAACCGACACAGAAGGCCCAATTCACTGTCGGTTTTTAAACTAAAACCGACAGTGATGTGTAGATACTTCTCACATGCCAACAGTGCTCCCATGACCACAACAGTTGGAACACTGCTCCCACCTACCCTGATAACTTTAGTTCAGAAATAAAAATGTACCACGACTGCTAGCCCCTATAAAATGGCCCTCAGCCAGGAGCTAGCCTCTCTATGCATGTTGGTTTCAGCCAAGCCTTATCAGTCATGATACAATATTTTTCTCTCACAGCAAACCATAGATATCGTTATGCATCGTAGTCCACCAAAATGGTGCACACATGAGGTACTAGAAGAATGCTACTGAGGTACACATGAGGTGGTTAAATTATAATGTGTTGATACACATTGATGGTAACATTGATCTATATGCAAATAGGTATTTGTTATCGTATATAGAATTTTAGTGTAAGGTCTTTGTTATCGTATATGTAACTTATTTCTAATTTTTTGTAGTTTTTTGATGTATTTCATTATTATCTAAATAAATATATCATTCTTGTTAAAACTTTCTCACTGTGGTATCTAAATAAATATATCCTTTACATATATGCACCTTCACTATCGATTTTATTTAGAAACTGGCAGTGATAGCCACCTTCACTGTCGGTTCTATTTAGAAACCGACAGTGATTACCACCTTCACTATCGGTTCTATTTAAAAACCGGTAGCGATGTCCATGCCCCCCTATATAAAACAAACTGTCGGCCACATACATCGATCCCATCCACCTACGAACTCTCTTAGTCTCATTTCTCACGTTTCACTCTCACTTCTCAAGACATCCACTCTCTCTCTACATGATTTGGTCATGGCTCCTGCATTTTTCAATGGTATTGATATGTTGTCTTCTCCAATATTGTGTCTATATTCATTTGATCTATATTTATATTCATATTTCTTTGCATTCTACATTTATATATATTCTTATTCCTTGCATTCGATCTATATTTAATTATGTTGCCACATTTTACTTGGAATTTTTTTGTGCATATATTTTATGTTCATATTTTTTTTACATTTTATCGATCAGGTGGTATGAACAATGGATCTCCCCCACCACAAGAACCAGGTTTCCACCCTGGCGATGAGCCATTCGCTCCTAATGTGGTCATTCCACGGTTCCCTGTTCCACGTATTGTATGAAATATTTTCCAACATCTTTTTTTATGCTAATAAATAAGTGTAATTAGTTTAATATCATTGTTGCATGCATATATGTCGCAGACTATATCCCCAATAGATTGGCTGCGAACAACACTTAGCTGGTTCTTTATCTCGAACATCGTCAAGAACACGGGATCTAATACAAGTGGTCGGCTATGGACGTGTGAACTCAGTTTTTTCATCCCTATGAGGGGTTCAAATCATCGGAACCATATCCATGGGATGGGAATACAGAGCCCGGACGTGATAAGCGCCCAATTAAGTACCGTGCGCATCTGTTTAGAGGCACTTCGACGTATTTGCTATGATGTGCCTGATTTCTCGCACTTCAAGGCACTTGCTTTGAATGCTGGTGATATCCCCGTCCCGCAAGCAAGCGAATGGTTTGCAAGCTACAACCATGTGGATGTGGTAAAATGGTCACTTATACCTGAGTCATGGTTATTTGTTATTTATTATTGTAATAACATTCTCTAATTTTTTTCTTTTTTTCCACATGCAGATTGCGCTACAGAACCTTACCTATGCTGCTTGTGGCTTGTGGGCCGTTCTAGACCAAGCTACGGAGCAACTCGGGTACGATTGGGACTTCTACAATGGAAACATCGGCTAGCTCACTATACAAGGACGCCCGTACTGCATAAGGATTACTAACAGGGGCAGTGGTCGTTCAGTAGGTTACATCTATGACCGACCATTCTTTCGGTATTATGAGGCACGAGAGAGTGCACTCATACGGGCATTGAACTTCATCGATACAAGCGGATACATAATCCATGACATCAACTACCATATATGGCTATAGAGGCATGTCAGCGTGCATGGCCCGATCGATCCCGACAGTGATTCCGATAGTAATTAATGTTTATTTAGCCAGGTTTTCAATGTCGTAGTTTAATTGGGTTCTAATTTTAATATGTATGACTTTGTGTGTTTAATTATTGTCATGCATGTAATTCGTGTAACATTTGTTGGGTAATTAGAAATATACATTTCGGTGTCGTATTGGTCTCAAAATTATTCTTAGGCTTGCATATGCCACGTGTGAAGAAAATACTAAGTTTGAGATTTTCTGGATACGGTTTGCTACTTTTTGAGGTTTAATTAAATTTTTGCACGACGAGATCGTTTAATTATAGGTTGATCTAAGTCTACCCATGAAAAGATCCAGAATGATGCTAAACTTTTACATAGGCTCTAATGTGTCCTAGGGATAAGAATTTTGTGGAGGTGGATAAAAAAATCTATTGGGTCCAAGATGAAATTCACCATCTTTTGTCTCATTTGGCATAGAGAAAAATATAATAAATAAAAAAATGATCAGAAAAACCTAAGATTTTGTGTGGGGTCTTAATTTGGGTGTACATGCTTGCCAAATAAAATTCAAGCCATTTCGACATAGGCGGAGTATACATGCTTCACACAGGTACATGTGACCTTTCATCGAACCCTGACTATACACATAGATTATCAAGGTTTCTGTGATTAATAGGCATTCCGGTGTTGTATTGGTCTCAAACTTTTTCTTAGCATTGCACGTGCCACGTGTGAACGAAACACCAAGTTTGAGATTTTCCGGAGATAGTTTGCTACTTTCTGAGGTTTAATTGAATTTTCGTGCGATGAGACAGTTTAATTATAGATTGAATTGAGTCTACCCACGAAAAGATCTAGAATGGTGCCAAACTTTTACACAGGCTCTAATGTGTCCTAGGGATAAGAATTTTATAGAGGTGGATGAAAAAATCTATTGTGTCCAAGATGAAATTCACCCTCTTTTGTCTCATTCAGCACATAGAAAAATATAATTAATAAAAAATTTATTAGAAAAACCTAAGATCCTGTGTGGGATCTTAATTTGGGTGTACAAGCTTGCTAAAAAAATTTCAAGTCATTTCGACATAGGAATACATATACTTCTATTTATTCAGTATATAAAAGAATTTTTTAAATATATATAAACATCACTGTCGGTTTCAAAAAACCGACAGCGATGAGAAGAAACCAACAATGATGCTTGTTATCACTGTCGGTTTATTTTGAAAACCGACAGTGATATATAAAAAATTAAAAAAATTTGTGCCAGCCCTCCGGTTTGAGCTCGGGTCTCAGGCTACAGAGTTCAGACACTTAACAAAAAAAAATAAGCCATTTCGTCATAGGAATACATATGCTTAATAAATTATAAAATTAAACAAACAAATTGGGCCGCCTAGGATTCGAACACGGGTATCAGAGGTTGAGTTGCGGAGTCTTAACCGTTGAGCCAGTAGGAGGTATTCGAAAAGTGTGAAAAAGATAAGTTACTTATGCTGTAACCGCTATACGGCAATCACTGCTGAATTAGTAAGCGATCCTAATAACTATTATTTTCTAATCACACATACCGCTTTCTAATGTTTCTCCTTTTAGTGTTGCTCAGTGTTCGAAGAAGACATATCGATGGAACGCCGGTCCCATTTAAGGTTGTCGAAATAGAGGGGAAGTACCTATCACAGCCGACGAGAAACAACGAATGCGGGTTTTATATAATGTAGGCAATGCTTCGCTACATCGGCGGGAAATCAGAAGAAGCCGATAAGTAGGTGTGTATAATCCCCATTTCATTTATGTCTGTTAATAATTCAACAAAATAATTTACTGTTCCTCTTTGGATATCATCTTTTTTGAACGACAGCGCAAGAAATATAAGCACGAAGGCTGCTAGACATGGAGATCGTCGCACTATAATCGGAGATGGCAAAATTCATCTTAGCCGAGGTATTGGAAAAAGATGGAGTATTTTCCATTGCACAATCCGTAAAGTATAAGGACCAGTATGGCCCAGAGCGGCTCGCCAGATTATTATAAGAAGTCCGAGAAGCATGTGTGAAGTCTAAGAATATTTCTTTTTTATTTTGAGGGATCGAGATATGGATAAAAACATTTGAATTGTAATCGTAACATTTGTAATATTTAATATTGATGGACCTGTCGTCTACGTAGCATATATAAAGTGAAACCTGATTCCACAAAAAAATATAAATTAAAATAAATTATAAAACAATAAAATACAAATGGGCCATCACCGTCGGTTAGCAACAAACCGGCAGTGTTGTTGTAACCATCACTATCGGTTAGAAGCAAACCGACAGTGTTGTCTTGCTCAACACTGCTGGCTTAAACCATAAACCGACACTGATAGTTACAAGAACACTGTCGGTTTGATCCATGAACTGACACTGATATTTACTACAACACTGCCGGTTTGATTCATGAACCGACAGTATAGGCTTGCTCAACACTGCTGGCTTGAGCCAAGAACCAACACTCTTAAAGCAACCATCACTGTCGGTTGGCACTACAAACCGATAGTGTTGTTTAACTGGACACTGCTGGGCGGAGCCAGGAACCGACACTGTTTCCTGTAGATCAGTGTCGGTTTTTAAGGACCGACAGTGATGTCAATCCCCAATCACTGTCGGTTCAAAATCCAGCAGTGAAGTGTGTTTTTGAATCGACAGTGATGTGCGAATGCGCGATCCACTACATCTGCATGCATCATATCAGACCTGTCGTCTATATATATATATATATATATATATATATATATATATATATATATATATATATATATATATATATATATATGGTAAGGCTATTCTACAGCTGGCCATAGAATAAGTTATTTTGTAGCCACCTCCATTTACGATAATTTTATATACTAATTTACGATAAAGTGAATACATATTTACGATAGTTGTGTTATCATAACATATGAGGATATTTACCATAACGTTATAGTAAATCACATAGTAAGGAGTTACTATACTCTCGTGAATTAGCATAGTAATTATCGTAACTCAAAGTGACCACAGAATAAGTTATTTTATAGCCAGCTGTAGAACCGTGGTTATATATATATATATATATATATATATATATATATATATATATATATATATAGTTCCCTTGCATTCGAAATCCGATGTACCTATCTACTCCTTCAAATTAAGGAGAAAATACATGTGTGTACCTTTTGTATCTATATATATAGGAATACATTAATAATAGGCTTTATATATACTTTATATATATAAATACGGAGTACGTTATTAAGCACAATAAACATGTGGTTACATACTAAGCTCGAAAAGTGAGAGAGGGTTAACATACGGCAAAGCATGCATAGAGGCCGTCTCAGTGCAAAAAGATTCGATGCCACTGGCTGAGTGCCAAATGAAGCCGTGCAGGAGGACCGTGGATTGCTTGGCGTGGCGCTGCCCCTCTACCAATTCCAAATAGACAGGAAGAAGTGATCCAAATCACGCTTTTGACTTCCCGGCCACTCGATCTATGCCAACCCTACTACGTACTGTGCTAGTCGCTGTTATGCAAGGTAGCTGAAACATACCTAAATATAGAAAAATATATTAGAGGGTATAAAGATATAGAAAGCGATTTTTATTTAAAAAAATAACTCTCTAAATAGTGATTTAATTATATTTTTAAAATAATTTTGGGTCGATGCATCTTCTTTAAAGATGTCAGATTATATATCCATTATCTAAAGAATTTAGTCCATGAGTCGTGGATTTCATAAGCTGCAGGTTTCCGGCTAGCTGGTCTGAAAGCTAAAATTGTTTTAAGGGGGAAAGTGAACTCCAGAATTGCACTAGTTTTGTGATGATGCAGTAACTTGCAAGATCATATGCTGAATAAACGCATCATATCAGTTTCGCTTGAACTTATTCAGACTACTTTTCAGCCATAATTTTTTTTTATAAATTTCGGCCTAAGCCAACACGGTGCGGTTATATATGTCGCTTCTTGGTTCCTGGGTGCGGTTATATATGTCGCTTGGTTCTTGGGTCTACTTGTCCTGTTTACCGGACACTCATATAGCTTGGAGTACTCCTATGCAGCTAGCAGCCAAATAATGGAGAGCAAGTTGGTAGGCCAAGCTAAGCTCGAGCTCGAGATAGCTGAGGTAGTAACCAAAAACGATCGATCAGGCAGAAGGAAAGGCCGCCGGCCGGTACCAGCCGCCCTCTGTATAGACCGCGTAGAAATCTGGTGTCGTGCTGGTCCTCAGACGTCGCAGTCATCGCTTGTAGTACCTAGCTTCCATCCATGCCACTGGGAGGTGAGATACCGTGGGTTGTCCGCCACAAACATATATATCACGCACACTGCACACGGACATGACAAATTCATCCATCGATATATCGCTGCCTAAACCTACATATATATGCCTCTGCCTAACTGGTAACTGCCCGCGTACGTAGGTAACGCACCGTTTGCAAAAAAAAACAAAAAACAAAAAAAAAAATGCCAACAATGCCATCGGATATTGCAGTGGTTTGGCGTTGCAAGTTTTAGCGTGGTGTTGAGCATGTCACCACTGCACCTCACACTCTAAGTGTGTCTATATTGAATTTTGGTTCCCCACGTATTATTCTAAATCGAGTTTTAATTAATTGTTTGAAGCCCTGAACGAATTCAAATAAAAAAGTTATCAACTACAAAGTTTCATAACTTTTCGAGATCTACAACTTTTATTTTGGTAGTTTCTCTATCCGAGGTTGTTTATAAAATTTGAATTTCAAATTTGAAAAATTCAAACGTAGTTTTTCTTGACAAGATGATTTCAAATCAAAAAGTTATAAACTACAAAGTTTTATAACTTTTTGAGATCTACAACTTTCGTTTTTACTGTTTGTCCATCCAAAGTCGTTTAAAAAATTCAAATTTCAATTTTTTAGAAATTCAAACTTAGTTTTCCTTGACAAGATGATTTCAATAAAAAGTTGTCAACTATAAAGTTTTATAACTTTTCGAGATCTACAACTTTTATTTTTTTTGTTTCTCCATTCGAGGTCATTTGAAAAATCCAAATTTCAAATTTGAGAAATTCAAATGTAGTTTTGCTTAACAAGATGATTTTAAATAAAAAAGTTGTCAACTACAAAGTTTCATAACTTTTCACGATATACAACTTTTATTTTGATCATTTATTCATCCGACATAGTGGCAGTAACATTGTTCATAAATTTCACATATCCCTCTTATAATTTATGAAACTATAAGGGAGATGTAAATTTTGTGACTAATGTTACTACCACTTCATCGGATGAAGAAATGATCAAAATAAAAGTTGTAGATCTTGATAAGTTCTATAACTTTTATGCTCATGACTTTTTCAATAGAAATCATTTAATATTTCAAAATAACGTTTGAAGTAATCATTTTTTGAAATTCAAAATTCAAATAGATAAAACACCGTCACGTGAAAAGATGGACAAAATAATAGCTGTAACAACAAAGTAAATTGATAGAGTATGATTTTAGAAAAATTTAAAAAAAATCATCAAATTTAGAGTTAGTATGAGGAAGAAAGACTAGTTATAAGTTTTAGCCAGAGATTAAAAAGAGAAATCAGAGTTCTCCGACAATTTCAAAATTAAATTTCAAACAACATTTTGAAACACTAAATGATTTTAAATGAAAAAGTTGTAAACAACAAAGTTTCATAACTTTTCGAGATCTACAACTTTTATTTTGGTAGTTTCTCCATCCGAGGCCGTTTACAAAATTTAAATTTTAAATTTGAAAAATTCAAATGTAGTTTTCCTTGACAAGATGATTTCAAATCAAAAGTTATCAACTACAAAGTTTCATAAATTTTTGAGATCTACAACTTTTGTTTTTACTGTTTGTCCATCTAAGGTCGTTTAAAAAATTCAAATTTCAATTTTTGGAAATTCAAACGTAGTTTTCCTTGACAAGATGATTTCAATAAAAAAGTTGTCAACTAGAAAGCTTTATAACTTTTCAAGATCTACAACTTTTATTTTGGTTGTTTCTCCATTCGAGGTCGTTTGAAAAATCCAAATTTCAAATTTGAGAAATTCAAATGTAGTTTTGCTTAACAAGATGATTTCAAATAAAAAAGTTGTCAACTACAAAGTTTCATAACTTTTCGAGATATACAACTTTTATTTTGATCATTTATTCATCCAACATAGTGGCAGTAACATTATTCATAAATTTCACATCTCTCTCTTATAGTTTATGAAACTATAAGGGAGATGTAAATTTTGTGACCAATGTTACTACCATTTTATCGGATGAAGAAATGATCAAAATAAAAGTTGTAGATCTTGATAAGTTCTACAACTTTTATGTTCATGACTTTTTCAGCTGAAATTATTTAATATTTTAAAATGACATTTGAAGTTGCTATTTTTTAAAATTCAAAATTTAAATAGATAAAACACTGTCACATGAAAAGATTGACAAAATAATAGCTGTAACAACAAAGTAAATTGATAGAGCATGATTTTAGAAAAAAAATTAAAAAAATCATCAAATTTAGAGTTAGTACGAGGGAGAAAAACTAGTTATAAGTTTTAGCCAGAGATTAAAAAGAGAAATCAGAGTTCTCCGATAATTTCAAAATTGAATTTCAAACAACATTTTGAAACACTAAATGATTTCAAATGAAAAGGTTGTAAACAACAAAGTTTCATTACTTTTCGAGATCTACAACTTTTATTTTGATAATTTCTTCATCCAAGGTTGTTTGAAAAAATTCAAATGTTAGTGCTTAATTTTTATTATTCGACGTCTATTTATAGGGACGACTCAATATAGAGTGGCCCCTACAAATCTAGAGTCGTCCCTACAAATAGAGCCATTTATAGGGGCGTCTAATTACACAAACAGCCTTTACAAATAGATTTATAGAGGCGGGTCGTTTGTACACCATTTATAAGGCTGGCTCAATATAAAGCCGTCTAAAAAAGAAGCGTCGCTACAAATCTTTTTTTTAGTAGCGTCTCTCTTGGGCAAAGAAAAAAGAAATCAAAGCTACCTATATGGCAGCAAGCATAATACTAGGGACAAATTTTGACCAGCAGCGTCAATTGTCAAGAGTACCTGTGTCCCCTGGTGGCAGCGACAGGGGAGGATTTTGTCTGCCCGCTCCAGGCTACGTGGAGAGAAAATCCAAGCAGGAAATCCCAAGTTTTAGCATATGAGGAGTACTCCTATAGGCCACAAAAAATGTAACTGTAGGCCTACAAGTGCTGCGCCGACGTGCACGAGATGGGACGGGGAAAGCGACTCCATCCATGGATGGATGGACAGCATGTGCAAGCCACACCATGCATCCGCGCCAATCAACCGAGCGACGTGCCTTTTTCGAAACCAATAGCTAGCAGTAGGCTCCCGGATCTGGAACAACCAACATACGCGATATGGAGATTATCCCATTGACTGAAGGCCGCATTATTCGTAATAGCTTTTGTTCAAGCATACTACTCTTCAATAAAGTCACAGTTGGACAATGTGGTACTGCACAAATTTTGACCAGCAGCGTCAATTTTCACTCACATCATGGGATCGATACATCGTCCTGTTTTGAGAGTTTTGCACCTCTTAACTTGAACTCTTTCCTTACCACATTTATATGTTCCAAATGTGTTCTACTAGTGTGGCTTACCTTCTTCGCGCAGTAGCTAACGCTAGTCAATAATATAACTAGCTCTAGTTTGATGATCTCCGTAAGTTTGGATAAATAGATAACACTAGATAAACTTAAATGCACAACTTATAATTAGTTAGATGTAATGAGACTTCAAGTAGGACCCAAGGTTAAGTTTCTACCAACTCAACAAATTACCTCTCCTCCTCTTGGGAGGCACTCAAGTTACCTACAAGTGGAATGAAGTCCAGCGGTAGCGTGGCTATGAATTTTTAAAGCTATCGGTTTCAAGATGTTTATAGGTGTATGATTCACTAGCAATGACCTTTGAAAGGATAATAGTTTAATGAAGTGACCGTAGCTAAGTTGGTTGAATTACTAGTAGTGGGACCTATCTATTTAGGTTTAAGTTTTTGACTTGACATGAATACTTGCTTTTTTTCTAATTTAATTCAAGAAGTAACAACCCTATTCTATACGTAGCAAGACAACAGGTGCATGTTTGTTGACAACAAAACGCTTATGATAATTTTGTCAATCTCGTATGTGCTACTAATGCACTACAGTTAGCCATTGTTCTCCTTGCACTTCAGAACAAAATGCATCATGATCCTGCTGCACACACATCGAATGCACAAAGGGGGCACATGCCTTTAAAGGAAAAAATAACTTTTCCGCTGTAACAACACTCCAGTTCAAGCGATCCTTCCTCTTCAACTACTCCACCAATACATTTCCTTCATAGGAAGCAGGACCACTTCACTGTTTTTAACCTCAGTAGTCATGGCTTATATAGCTATAGTTTTGACAAAGCGCGCTTGAAAGCTCTAGCTTAGTTTTGGTAAATTGATGAAACCCTAAGTGATAATCTAGTTTATCAAACTGATTATGAGATAGGTAGCACTACAAGTGGTGAAGCAAATGAAGATCATGACTTGATGATGGTGATACTATGGTGATGATCAAGTGCTTGGACTTGGAAAAGAAGTAATAGAAAAACAAAAAGCTCAAGGCAAAGGTGAAATTGTTAGGAGCTTTTTGGTTTAGTGATCGAGACACTTAGAGAGTGTGATCACATTTAGGATTGATAGCCGTACTATTAAGAGGGGTGAAACTCGTATCGAAATGCGGTTATCAAAGTGCCACTAGATGCTCTAACTCATTGCATATGCATTTAGGATCTAGTGGAGTGCTAACACCCTTGAAAATGTTTTTGTGAAAATATGCTAACACACATGCACAAAGGTGATACACATTGTGTTTAGCACTTGGGAATAAGGGTTCGAAACTTCAGCGGCGGAGTGTCTAACGGTGCCACCGGCGTCCTGTACAGAAAAGACAGGGGTTCACAGAGTGCACCGGACGCTGGTCACACAGTGACCGGACGCTGGGGTCCTGCGTTCGGTCAGTGGCGCACAGTGAAGGCCACCCTCAGTCTCTTGACCAGACACAGGCGACCGGACTCTGGCTGAACACTGTTCAGCGTCCGGGCCTGCTGATGTGGCGACGCACAGAGAAGACTGTGAGTGACCGGACGCTGGGCGAGTCCGGTCGGACATGACCGGACGCGTCCAATCGCGAATTTCCACCTCTGGAAGCTTACTGGAAGTGACCGGACGCTAGGGTCCTGCGTTCGGTCGAGCATGACCGGACGCGTCCGGTCGCGAGTGGAACCTTACTGGAAGTGACCGGACGCTGGGGTCCTGTGTCCGGTCCAACACTGTAGTGCGTCCGGTCACAACTTAAGTGCATTGATGACCGTTGAGATCGGGCGATCGGCATTTGAAACAGGGGCCACGTGGCGTGCATCGCACGACCGAACGCTGGGGTCCTGCGTCCGGTCGATCTGACCAGCGCGTCCAATCGCTCCGATTTTTCAGTGAACAGAGAGCCAACGACTCTTTTTCGTGGGGGCTTCTATTTAAGCTCCATGGCCAGCTCAGGCTCACTCTCTTGGTCATTTGCTTTGACATAGCAACCTTGTTAGCTTAGCTAAAGCCCTCCCACTCATCTCCATCATTGATTCATCATTTTTCTGAGATTGGGAGTGAATCCAAGTGCATTGCTTGAGTGTTTGCATCTAGAGGCACTTGGTGTTCGTGTTTCGCTACAGGATTCTCTTGTTACTCTTGGTGGTTGGCGCCACCTAGATGGCTTGGAGCAGCGAGGATCGTCGAGCGAAGGTTGGTGATTGTCTATAGCTCCGATCATGGTGATTGTGAGGGGTTCTTGACCTTTCCCCGGCGGAGAGTCAAAAGGTACTCTAGTAAATTGCTCGTGGCTTGTGTGATCCTCATCTTTGTGTTGGTTGTACGGCACCCTATTGAGGGTTTGGCGTGTGATGCCAATTAGCGCGTGAACCTCCAAGTGAGTGAATCGCCACAACGAGGACTAGCTTGCCGGCAAGTAAGTGAACCTCGGTAAAAAACTATTGTGTCATTATTTGATTCCGAGGTGATTGGTCTTCATTCTTGTGATTGATTGGTTCATTCCTCGACATGGCGGTATAACTATCTTGCTCTCTATCTTTACATTACCGCAAACTAGTTATCAAGCTCTTTAGTGTAGTTAGTTGTGAGAGCTTGTTAGTTTGATTAGTGTGGCTCTTTAGTTAGCCTTTGAGAGCATACTAACTTAGTGTAGTGACATAGCCATTGTGTGGATAGAGACTCTAGAAACTAGACTTGTGGTAGGTGGCTTGCATTTTTAGTTGGCTAGCGCGACACTCGCTTCGCCTCATATTTGTCTAACCAGTTTGTTAAGTGTTGTTGTAGAAATTTTAATATGCTATTCACCCCCCCTCTAGCCATTAGGACCTTTCAGCTCTTCAACCTCACCTCACTCCAGTGACTTGATCTGAGTAAGAGTGACTTTGAAGGATCCTGTATTTTGGTGGTTAGCTTTGAGAGGCTTTTGGTACTCACACACCTCAACCTTTCTTATGCAGAGGTTTCTATGATGAATTCCAATTGTGTTTGGCAAACTCCCGAGTGTCACATCATTTGATGTTTCTTCAATCCATAGCATTGATGGTGCTAAAATAGTCACACTATATAATGTTGTTGATAGCTATATTTTTTTGCTCCTAGAAGAGCCTAGTTTCAAGACACTAGTGTCAAAACTCACAAATTTGAGAGAGTTCTACCTTGACTGAGTGAACTTAGCTATTGGAAGTTAAGACCGGGCCGAGGCAGAACTCTTGGAAATTTTGTTCCTCGTCTTTAGGTTTTTAGCATGGAATATTGTAGTCTTGTTGGTCTATACATTACTCTATGTCGCTTCTCCCCTCAATTGAAGTGATCAATCTCAAAGTGAATGGAATTTTCGGTGTAATTCTAGAATTCTATGCATATTTTCTCAATTTAAGAGTTCTTCAGCTTTAATAATTTGAGAGTAGGTTTCCTCACAGAATCTTTCAACTAATGAATTTAGGAGTACAAATGTGCCAAATAACTACGGATGAAGAAAATTTGCCTAGGGGGCATATGCCCCCATATACATCACCGTTGAATGTACATGGGGACACGTGTGCAACAGGATCTCTCTGAGTTTTCAGATGCAATGATTTTATGGTAATAATATTTGAAACTAAATTTCATTATGGTATAATCTAATCATCAAGGCAAAGGAATAAATGGACTAGTTGTCTGTTGCTTGCTCGACCTAATAATTATAAATGAATGCATCATGTAACAATATTTTGCTCTGGAAATGTTGCTGGTCACCTCACCTTGATGCGGAGATATAGGCAACTGTGTAGAAATCTTTGAGGCGAAAGCAGATCAATGTGTAGCCCTGTAGAGAAATCAACAGCAAGGTGCGGGGTGAGCATGATGAATCTGAGTTGGGTGGGTAGGCAAAGGCAAAGGCAAAGGAGGCAACACACCTTGAGGTTGCTGGGTAAAGGGTATCGCTCGACATCGGGATGAGCAATGGACTACCTCACCGCTCAGGGAGAGCTGTCAGTCGACGTCAGGATCACGAAGGCTAGCGGCACCCGAACTTGAGTTGTGCCGCATGAACGGGTGCTCGCCAAATCTCTCCAAGCAGCAATCCAGGAAGGAGGTGGGGTCATGCCGCTACCTGATCCACTGTACACTTGTTAGAACCGACGCTACACCTGAATCATCGCACTGCAATCCAAATCATCATGCCCCTAGCTGATTTGGCCCCTGGGTGTTGGGAAGGTGGAGGGGGCAATAGTGGAGAGGTAGTGGGAAGGAGAAAGTGGCTCGGACTATGATGCCCTACTAGTGGCTGAGAGGCATGGGGAGAAGAGGAGGGGTAGACACAAGAAGGTGGAAGGGTGGTGGGCTCTTGTGACATGAGAGACAAAGAGACACATGAGAGAAATATGAGGTAGCGGACGACCTAGCGTGACCTAGTGTGGTGTGCTACACTTCATAATATTTTTGGGTCCTTGACCTATGCCCGTGACACGGATTGTTCATACGTGTCCGTGATTTTCCCCTGTATCACAGACACATCTCAATCAATCATCGCATATCTGTTTTCTTGACCCACATATGTGATATGTGTTCTCGGAAGACCTATATTTTCTGAGCCAACACATTATAGACACGTTTCATCTAGATGTGTATATGATCACATATCAGAGACGTGTTCCGTTTCTACGTCAATTGGGTGTTTTCTTTGTGTGCTATTTTTGGCATAGTGGAGTGTTAAACAATAAAGATAAGTATCTATGTTATTTCAATTGACTCTTTATTCAATTACAAATTCGATGTGTGGGGTTTGCCTAACGCCTATGCTGCTTGCTGTGCGTGTGTGGCCAGGGCCAGAGGCGGAGAGACAGCCGCGCTTCACATTCTTGCTAGCTTGCACTACCGAAAACTTGGTGTTTGCTGAGTGCAAGAATGTTTGCCGAGTGTCGACAGAATATCGTCAGCAGTCCTCCGAGGGGTATCCCATGAAGGTAGATTGATTGGCAGAGATGCGTGTAATTGAGAACAAAAAGGCAACAGAGACACACGAGTTAGACAGGTTCAGGCCATTAGTATGACGTAATACCCTACTTCTATGGTCTGTTGGATTGTATTGGCTATCGTATGATATTACGTGAGTTTAGAGGGGGTCCCTGCCCGCTTTATATAGTCCGGGGGCAGGGTTACAAGTCGGTTAAATCTAGGAGATAAACGGAAAGTAATAACAGATTACATGAATCATGTGATCATACGTATCCTAACAGATCTCGTAGTATCTTCAGGATATCTTCCTGGTGTCTTGCGGAAGACGCTGAGCAATGTTGTGCCCCGCAAGGCTTCATCTTGTAGGCCGGGCCGCCCCTGGGGGCGCAGCCCATGTGGTCTGCCGTGGATATCTAGGGTCGTACCCTCCACAACTAGTCCCCGAGCGCCTTGTATCCGTTGTGCAACACCATTTTGAGCTTGTCTGAGTAGTTGCGAACAAAGCCGAGCAGTCAAACTCATGGTCCGACCATCGTGATGAGTTGCCGAGCAGTTGTGTGCCATCGCCGAGCAGCGTGAACCGTCGCCGAGTAGCGTGAACCATCGCTGAGCAGTGTGAACCATCGCCGAGCAGTGTAACCCAAGTACGGCTTGCCATAAGGGTGTAAGGAGCTCAAGTTCAGAATCGAAAATTTCCTCGCAGTGGACCAAGTGTGCCCACTTAGAGTCCGACCATGAGAAAGAGAGATAGTCTTCTTCAGCTTCAAGAGGCACGGAGTCTTCCAGATTAAAGCAAATACACTCACTGCAAGGTGAAGTGTGCCCACTTAGTCCCTAAGCCTGACAGTAGGTGACGTAGTCACGTGGTGCCAGGGTCCAAAGTAGAAGAAAAGTAGAAGACCAGCCGAGCAGGCAAACAGTCCCTGAGCGTAGCCCTGAAATGAGAAAAGCACATTCATCGCAAGGTAAAGTGTGCCCACTTAGTCCCCAAGCCTGATAGTAGGTGATGTAGTCACATGGTGCCAGGGTCAGAAATAGTAGTCAACAAAAGAAAGTCCCTAGTGCGGTGAGGAGCCACGTCATGTTGAGGAGGCAGTCTCCGAGCCACAAGTGGAAACCTTGGAGAAAACAAATCACGGAGAAAAAACTGGAGTAATGGATGTACAGTAGTAATTACTAAGCCATAACAGATGGCGGAGATGTCGGCGAATATTCGGTGAGCAGTAACAACTTGTAGTGATAAATGGGCGATACGGGCTGCAGTTGCGTGAAAGCCTAGGTAACGGCCCACCACGCCATTTCGGAGAATTCAGAGAGGCGCAAATCGCGGAGCGGTTTCCTAAAAACCCTCGAATGTGAAAAGGTAGGGGGAGTGCTTTATAACTGTGCCGCCGCACCCCGTGCTCCCACCTTTGTCACTTTGTCATTTCATCTTCTTCCTCAGCCCTTGCGCTTCCAGATTCATATTCACACGCGTTTCCACCGCCAATCCCCAAACCAGATCTGAGAGATGGCGCCGAAAAAGGGAGCTGGTAACCCAAAGAAGGCGAGCGCCAGAGTAAGCCATGACAAAGAGTGGGTGTCGTCGCTCATGGGGAAGGCGGAGCTCAATAGGATGGTGGAGGCCGGCATTCTCTTGGACCGTGTCACCGTCGGATGGCGGCCAGCCAGCGATGAGCCCTTCCCCATGCCTCATATCGACGAAGTCATAGTGTTTGAGGATTATTTCTAGCGCGGGTTAGGATTTCCTATTCATCCTTTCTTGAGGGATCTATTAGAGTTCTAGAGAGTTAGTCTATGCAATCTCCACCCAAACACCATCTTGCACATCTCCATCTTTATCCATTTCTATGAGGCATATCTCGGAGGTCTTCCCCACTTCAACCTCTTCCGTCATCTATTCTGGCTGAAGAAGAAGGGTGGCAGCGGGTCAAAGGTGGTCGGTGGCATGTATCTTCAACTCCACGACAAAATGGCAGGTGAGTACATCATTGTACCGCTGAACACCTTGCTGAAGGGGTGGAATGCCAGGTGGTTCTATATGAAGCAGAGCCACCCTGCCATCCGCTGCGATGTCGACCACATCCTAGAGAGCCAGAAGAGCTGGTCGGAGAAGCCGAGCAGTGCGGATATGGAACAGGTGAGGGAGCTCCTTAATTTTATAAAAGGCGAGAAGATGAATGGCGGACTGGTGGCGGCGAGCTTCATAGTGCGCCGCTTCTATCCCTACAAGGAGTGGGCCCATGCGGGCTTCGACTTGAAGGGGGACACCAACAGCACCCAGGAGAAAACGAAGAGGCTGACGAGGAACGATGTGCTCGAGCGGGCCATAGAGTTGTTCGCTCCAAATGCCTCATTCAGCATATCCGAGCAGACCAGGGCCTACAACTGTATGAACCCACCTCCTTAGGTAAACATCCCAATTGTTAGTTCCTTATGCTTTTTATCCTGTACCATTGCCGAGCAGTGAACTGATTCACTTATGGAAAGATCCATTTGTAGGAACGAGCGGTGTACTTCTCGGGCGTGCCGAGGGGCGATTGGCCACAGGCGGTAGATGTCCGATCACTAGCTCAGCCTGAGGAAGGTGCCGTCAGTGCCTCGTCGGAGTTTGAAGGCGCGGACGCTGGTCGGACGAAGAGTCCTCCCGCGGTATTGGAGAAAGTACAGAGAAGAGGGCAGTGGTAGATGAGCCGGCTCGAAAGAAGAGGAAGATGGCGGGTGCTGTTCCCCGCAAGCCGAGCGATATCTCGCTTGGTGGTGACCAGACCACTCGGACGTAGAGTGCGGCAATGTCTAAGTGATCGGATGATGATGGGGGTCTAGTAGCTCCTTCTCCTAGCACTAAAACATCTCCACACAACATGCGCGCGGAGGAGCAATCGAAGGGAGGGGAGGGAGTCCCTGAGCAGCAGGCGAAGGGAGTCTCCAAGCAGCGGGCGGAAGAGAGGCCAACGGCAAAGACCGCGAGACCTCCACCCCAGGGCACGGGAGTCGACCCCAGGGCCGCGCCTGGGGGCTCAGGTAGGCAGCGCTGGTTCAGAAAAGTGTACCGGTAGGCCGACACGTAAGTATCCTTGCCTTTTTGGTATTTTGCTATCGTATCCTTATCTCTTTCGGTGATTGATGAGCTAATTTGATGCAGAGCGAGGCATATAGAAGAATTGAATCCATTCACCCAGACCGGCGAGCAGCCAGGGGCTGGTCCCGGCGCAGAGGCGACACTGGCATATGCCATCCCAGAGTCCTCGGGTGCACGGTAGCCTACGAAGGAGTCAAGCGCCCCTGTCGGCGGAGTTGGGGGTGGCGAACAGTTGGCGCCGATGGTGGACGGGTCAGCGGCGGTGCCTGGGGCAACGGCGGTGGCCGTTGGGTCTTCATAGGTGGACGCTGGAGTTGCCGACGCCGCCCTAGAGTCCACAGCGGATAAGCCGGTGGTGCTCGAGGAGCAGACATCGCTCCCTCAGGCGTCGGAGGGCGTGATCGGACACGCTGCCAACCACCGAGCGCCCTGGTGGTGCCACCAGCTATGGAGGAGGAGGACGAGGTGGAAGAGATCGAACATGAGGAATCATGACCTCAATCTGGCTGAATCCTCCGCAAGTGAGGCGATGAAGTGGTGGTCGTTGAGGAGGAGGACACCACTAGGGAGCTCAGGAGGCTGGAGTCCACCCTGTCGATGGCAATGAAGCAGATCAAGGTTGGCATTACATCATCAATGTTCATCTTTAACATTGGAGATTGGAGTTTGTCATAGTCTTAGTGCTTTTGCATGTGATAGCTCGAACTGTCAAACAATGGCGCCAACTGATCAAGAGGATGGAGCCCCTCGCCGAAGAAAACGCAAAGCTGAAGGAGGCGATGAAGCTCATGGAGAAAAATGTCTAGAGGGCCCAGCGCGAGCGGGACCTTACCGAGTCTCAAGCGCAGGATCTGGAATACCAAAAGGGGGCTCTGTCTGAGCAGTTGGCGACCATGTTTGAGCAGTTGTGGGGCAAGTCTGAGCAGCTAGCTACCATCTCCGAGCGGCTGACGAGTGTGTCCGAGCAGCTGGAGCGGAAGTCCAAGCAGCTCCGAAACGTCTCCGAGCAGAGAAAAGGTATGGCGTATCGGCGATTTTGCTTTGCGTTGTTGAACAATCATATTGTTGCTGATGACTGTTGTGCTTGTAGACCAAGATGAGAAGCTCGGCCAGCTACGCCAAACCATCGGGCAACTCTAGGAGGAGGAGAAGAAATTGGCTGGGCGAGCGGAGAAGCTGGTTGAGGAGCTGAAAGGTGAGTACTTCATGGTCGGAGTTACTGCTGAATTGATTTCTTTTGTTTGACTGATCCTTGTGATGCCTACAGACTATCATCGGAGGACCAAGGCATAGTTCAATGTGCTGGAGTAGGAGGCCAGGACCTAGAGGAGCAAACTCGACGCCGTAGTTGTCGGAATCAAGCCGGTGCTCGACTACGTTGACCTAGAGGTGGATCCTCAGCCCGACGGCGGGCCGCCATGTCCAGACACTATCATCAATAGGTACAAGGCGGCGTGGGAGAACTTCAAAAGCTTCAACTGTGATGCCACCATCACTGTCGTTACACACGCCCTAGCGGTGGTCCGGTCCCACTACCCATCCATTGACCTTCAAACGATAGGGTCTGGATTCTCCAGAGGGATGGAGGCAATGAAGCATCAGTAGCTGGAAGATGAGGTGGAAGACGCGGCGAAGAAACTAGCCAACGACGTTGACCTGTTTGGCGAGATGGACGACGATGGCGAAGCCCCATGATCTGCTCGGAGAAAATTCTGTAATAACTGGAGAGCGTAGTGAAAACGCGCAAGGGCGTAGACAGACATTTATATATATGTATAAATGTTGTAAAGTGACATGTGCATGTTTATGCAGTTTGCTAGTATTGCGGTGAAAAAAATCGTTGTAGTGTTAACCCTAACGCAATTATACATAGTATAAGTAGCGTCCGAGCAGTTAGTTCATTACTGAACTCTTGGCCTTAGCTAGCCCATAGTCCATAATGTCGAGCGCGGAGCCCGTGCACATGTAGGAGGAACAGGCATGACCAAGGAACCATAGCTAACCACCCATAACGCAGAGCGCAGAGCCCATAGCACGTGTAGGGAGAGATCAGAGATTGGGTCTTCTCCATAGAGAACAGAGCGGAACGTGTGCTGCTCAGCGGTTGGTGAAATAACTAGGAGATATACGTAGTATAAGTGGCGTCCGAGCAGTTAGTTCTTTTCTAGGCTCTTGGCCTTGGCTAGCCCATAGTCCATAACATCGAGCGCAGAGCCCATGCATGTGTAGGAGGAATAGGCATGATCAAGGAACTGTAACCAACCACCCATAATGCAGAGTGTAGAGCCCATAGCACATGTAGGGAGAGATCGAAGACTGGGCCTTCTCCATAGAGCACAGAATAGAACATGTGCTGCTCGGCAGTCGGTGAAATATTTTGGAGATATGGAGAAACGTGGTGGAGCGTTTATGGAGATCATGCATTGGAGTTTGTTAAGTAGTAGCTTAGACCTAGCGACTGCAAATGGAGATAAAACCATAATGGAGATATAATGGAGACAAATTATGGTGACCAAAACTTTTTTCATTATGGAGTGGAGAATACATATTTGGAGCGTTTCAAGGATAGAAACGTATCAGGTGCTCGATGTGCCATGAATTGGGGGCGTTGAGTCCATCCAAGTCACATAGCCGATAAGACCCTGGTCGGGTAACCTCTTTGATCACGTAAGGCCCTTCCTAGGGGGAGGAGAGCTTGTGCATCCCTTCGGTTTTCTATTTTCTATGGAGAACGAGGTCGCCGACAGCAAATGAACGACCTTTGATGTTGCGGTTGTAGTATCTCCGCAAACCTTCTAGGTATTTGGCTATGCGGGCGTAGGTGATCATGCGTTCTTCCTCGGCCCTATCGACATCCTCCGTCCGAACAGCTGTGGCTTCCTCTTCATCATAATGTTCCACCCTAGGTGCTTGGAAGACAATGTCTGCTGGTAGTATGGCTTCAGAGCCGTGGACCAAGAAATATGGAGACACACCGGTGCTGCGACTAGCTTGAGTGCGCAGTCCCCAGACCACAGCTGGTAGCTCTGAGCCATCTGCCCGGATGCTTTTCCTCTTTCTATTATAGCCTCTTCTTGAGGGCATCAAGAATCATGTCATTCGCCCGTTCGACCTGGCCGTTGGCTCTAGGATGGGCAACAGAGACGTATTTGATGAAGATGCATCAGTCTTCACAGAAGTCCCAAAAATGATGACTAGTGAATGTAGTTCTGAGGTCGGTGATAATGCTGTTCGGGAGACCAAATCTGTGGATGATATCTTCAAAGAGCTCGACTACCTTCTTAGCAGTGGCCGAAACAAGCGGTTTGTATTCGATCCACTTGGAGAACTTGTCGATGGCGACATACACGTACCAAAAACCACCTAGCGCTGGCTTGAAGGGCCCGATCATGTCCAGTCCCCAGCATGCAAAAGGTCAGGAAGCTGGGATGGTCTACAGTTCTTGTGCCGACACGTGTATTTGCTTGGCGAAAAATTAGCATCGTTCACAACGTCGGACAAGGTCTTCTGCATCAGAGATGGTCGTGGGCCAGTAAAAACCAGCTTGGAAAGCTTTACCGACCAGGTTTCTCGAGGCCACGTGGTTGCCATAGGAACCAGAGTGAATTTCAAGAAGTAGTTTCACTCCTTCTTGTTGGGTGATGCATTTCTGCATTATCCCTTCCTTGGCACTTTTCCTCATCAAGCTTTCGTCCACCAGCACGTAATGCTTGCTTTGATGGATTAGGCATTCGGTTTCAGTCTTGTCGGCGGGTACTTCGATGCTGGTGAGGTATTTGATGAACTGTTCCCTCCAATCGGCGGTCGATGAAGGTATTGTAAGTACTAGCTACTCGGGGGGGGGGGGATTTCTTGAACTTCCTTCTCTTCCTTAATGGATGGCGTAAAGAGATCTTGAACGAAGACCCTAGGCAGAATCATGGTGCAAGAAGATCCTATCTTAGATAGGTGGTCGGCGAGCTGATTCTGATCTCGTACCACGTGGTGGTACTCGATACCGTAGAACTTTCCTTCGAGTTTCCTGATTTCGGCGCAATATGCGTCCATCTTCTCACTAGAGCAGGACCAGTCTTTGTTGAGCTAGTTGATGACCAGCGTGGAGTCCCCGTATACCATGAGACGTTTGATGCCAAGCTCAACGGCTATACGGAGTCCATGGAGACGTGCTTCATATTCAGCGGCGTTGTTGGAGGCCAGAAAATATATTTGGAGAACGTATTAGAGCTTATCCTTGGTCGGCGTAATGAACAGAGTGCCAGCACCAGCACTATTGATGTTGAGGGTGCCGTTGAAGTACATCACCCAATGCTAGGGGCAAGTAGTGGCGATGGGCTCATGGATCTCGGTCCACTCAGTGACGAAATCAACGAGCACCTATGACTTGATGGTAGGCCTGCTTCTGAATTCGATGGAGTAAGTGCCGAGCTCGACAGCCCACTTGATGATGCGGCTATTGGCCTCTTTATTACGGAGAATGTCCCCTAGAGGGAACTCGGTGACCATGGCAATCTTATAATCTCGAAGTAATGGTGGAGCTTGCGTGACGTGATCAGAATAGCATATAGCAGTTTCTGAACTTGAGGATAACGAGTTTTGGGCTCATTAAGGACCTCGCTGATAAAGTAGACCGGATGTTGCACCTTATAGGCATGCCCGGCCTCCTCGTGTTCGACGACGATAGCTGTGCTAACAACACAAGAAGTGGCGGTGATGTAGATCAGTAGAGTTTCATCTGGTCGAGGCACCGTCATAATCGAAGGCTTCGTTAAAAACAACTTGAGCTGCTCAAAAGCTGTATCTGCCTCCTTTTTGCCAAGGCATGATATAAAGCGGCTTAGAGCGGCCATGCAGCCTATAAGCTTCTGTATGTCCTTTACGCATGTCGGACGTTTCATGTTGGTGATGGCGGAGACCTTGTCGGGGTTGGGTTCGATGCCACGGGCGCTGACGATGTAGCCCAGGAGTATGCCGAGTGGAACTCCAAAGATGCACTTTGAAGGGTTCAACTTTTATCTGTACCTTTTTAGGTTGGCGAACGTTTCTTTGAGGTCAGCGATGAGATTATTAGCAGTCTTGGACTTGACAACCACATCATCGATGTAAGCTTCGACGTTGCAACCGATCTGTTGATCGAGGCACATCTGGATGGCCCTTTGGTAGGTTGCCCCGACATTCTTAAGTCCAAAGGACATGGTGGTATAGTAGTACGCACTGAAAGGCATGATGAACGACGTCTTGATCTAGTCATCTTCCTTTAGGGATATTTGATGATAGCTGAAATAACAGTCGAGGAAGGAGAGCAGTTCGCAACCGATGGTGGAGTCTACAACCTCATCTATCCAAGGCAAACCAAAGGGGTCTTTAGGGCAGTGTTTGTTAAGATCAGTGTAATCAATGCACATTCTCCATTCTTTACTCTTTTTTTTGAAAAAGAACAGGGTTTGCTAACTGCTCAGGATGATACACTTCTTTTATGAATCCGGCAGCTAGGAGCCATTTTATTTCTAACCTAATAGACTCCTTGTCTAGCGTGAATCATTGGAGTTTCTGCTTGATCAGTTTGGCGGTCGGCGAGACATTCAAGAAGTGCTCGATCTTCTCCCATGGTACCCCCGGCATGTCTGTAGGTTTCCAAGCAAACACATCGACGTTGGCACATAGGAAGGAGACGAGTGCGCTTTCCTATTTGGGGTCAAGGTGAGCCCCAATCTTCATGGTCTTGGAGGGGTCGTCGAGGCCAAGACCGACCTCCTTGGTTTCCTTGGACTTGGCGAAGGCGCGAGGAGGCTCCAGCGATGGGATCTCCAAGTCGTTGGTGGGCACCATCTTGGCATCGATGACCACGCTAGCCATCTGGATGGAGAGGTTGGTGGCTTTGGCGAGGGCGAGACTCTCTGTCTCGCAGGTGTAGGCAATGGAGAGGTTGGCCTGCAGGGCCAGGACTCCTGCAGGCGAAGGCATCTTCAGCACCAGATAGGCATAGTGCGGTATGGCCATGAACTTGGCTAGAGCTGGCCGACCAAGTATGGCATGATAGGCGGTGTTGAAGTCGGCGACGTAGAAGTTGATGTGTTCGACGTGGTAGTTGCAAGCCGTGCCGAACTATACTGGTAGGGTAATCTCTCCAAGTGGTTTGGATGCCCTGCCAGGTACCACACCCTATAAGCAGGAGTCAGAGGGTGTGAGATCTCCTATCCCGAGGCCCAACTCCTTTAGGGCTCTGACGAAGAGGAGGTTTAGAGCACTCCCACCGTCGATGAGCACTTTTCTGAAAAGCACTTTCTGGATGGTTGCGTCAAGGACAAGGGGGAAACACCCTGTGTAAGAGATGTCCACCCACTGGTCGGCCCTGCTGAAGGTGATGGGAATCCTGGACCAGGGGCAATAGCTGGTGTTGGCGATGGCGTCTTCTGTGTTGATGGCGAGCACCCGACGGGCGGTGAGCTTCCGCTCTCTTCTGCTCTCGACAGAGGCGAGGCCCCAAAGATGGTGGCGACCACCTTGTCGTGATCCTAGAAGGCATTGTTGTTGCCCCCAGGTGGTCGGCGGCCTCCAGCTCCATCGTTGTTGTCGTCGTCTAGCTTTTTAGCCTAGAACTCCTTAGCCAAGCTGAGGCAGTCCTTCATCTTATGCTTGGCATTCATGTGGAGAGGGCATGAGCCGTTGAGGATCTTCTTGTATTGCTCATCATAGTTGCGCTTGGCGTGAGGTTCATCCACAGCAGCGACGATATGGTTTGGTTGGCGGCGGCGATATTGACCAGACTTGGATCCTTCTGGCCGATCACGGCCACTGTCCCGATGGTGACTACGGTCGTCGTAGCGGCGGTAGCTATGGCGCCGGTCATCGGGGCGATCATCACTGCGGCGAGTTGGGTGATGAGTGACCGCATCCTCGTTGAAGCGCACTTTGGCTTCTTCGACGTCGGCGTACTGGTTAGCGGTCGTAATCATCTCGCCAATCCCTGTGGGCGGCTTGCGGTTGAACTTGGAGCGGAGGTCGCGGTGATGGAGTCCTCGGACAAAGGCGGTGATGACCTCAGCTTCCATGATGTTGGGAATAGAATTCCTCATCTCAGAAAAGCGTCTGATGTAGCTACGGAGGAGCTCAGATGGCTTCTGATAGATGCGGTTCAAATCATGCTTGGTGCCCGCCTGAGTACACGTAGCCATGTAGTTGTCGGTGAAGACCTTCTTCAGCTCTTCCTAGGATCCGATGGAGTCTGGGGCAAGGCTTGTGAACCAGTTCATCGCGGTTGGCGTGAGCATGAAGGGAAGATAGTTCACCATGACACTGGTATCTCCTCCGGTGGCACGCACAGTAGTGGCATAGGCCTATAGAGACTATGTGGGGTTCATCCATCCCTCGTAGGGCTCGACCCCAGTGATTTTGAAACCATGGGGCCACTAGGGTTCATCCATCCCTCGTAGGGCTCGTGAATGCTGGGGGCCCTTCGAGATTGTTAGCGCCATGATATGTAGCGTTGCGGGTGTTGAGCGGCTCGAGAGCTGAGTCCGGGTTACCGAACTCTTGCTCGTACTCTTGACGGTGGTGTACTTCTTCTTCATGGTGACCGAAGCAACGCTCGTCGATAAGCCGTCGCGTGTCTCGAAGATTGTTGAGGTGCGCTCGGACGTCCTGGTTGTGTTGGCGAGGGTGTTCGATACGGTTGCCCCTAGCTCCCCCTAGAGGGGTTGCCTGTCGTCGCGGTGCTGGTCGGTGAAATGGCTTGGGCAGCGATCAGATCTTGGCGCGGCTGATCGGCAAATCAAGCTTGTGGAGTATGAAGGTCTTTGATCCTAGCGGAACTCATTAACCTGACAATGCTCTGCTTTAAGCATGACGGTGACCTTGGTGACCTCCGTTGTCTGCAGGAGCCGGGCGAGCTCGTTGGTGGCCACGGCCAAGTTGGCGCTTGGGGTCTTCTAGATGTCGTGGCCGTCAACATGGACAAACTCATCGTCGAGGTTGTGTTGGAGTTGGCGTGGCCTTCCTTGCGAGTCGAGCTAAGCTTCGGCCATCACAAGGGCAGCCTCGTTTGCTCAGCACTACGCATGGTTGACGTTCCTATTGATGCGGGCGGCACGGTCCTCCTCAGTTTCCCCCTCCCATAGGGGGATGTCGACGCTGATGTTGAAGATTGCGCCTCCACTGAAGGGGGGGAAAGGAAGTTGTTTGGCGGTGGTTTCAGCGACAGTCTCCGTAGAGCCCTAGGACTTAGAGTCTGGATTCTCTTCCAGGATGGTTTGGAGGGATGCTACGGGGCGTCGGCCGATGTGTAGCATGTTGACAGCCGGCGGGAGCTGGTCGGCGAGAGGATGGACATCTCCAACCTATTCGGCGAACTTGCCCCTTAGGGCATGTTGGTAGGTAGCGGCGATACCGGTGAGCCCGAAGGGTAGGGCCGTAACCCCTGGAGTTTCCCGAGCAGCCTTTGATAGATCTGGATCGGAGGGTAGTCGGTGCTGAACCAGAGTGTCCAGAGCCGATTCTACGATGAAGAGGCAATCGGCGAGCTTCTGACCAACCTGATCGATGGATACGATCAGATCATCGTTGTTGATTTGCCTCCTCTGGTAGCGGGGGAGCGGGCGGCGAATTGTCGGCGAAGACGACCTCGAAGGTGGTTCCGAGATTGGATCTGCAGTCGCAGGTGTTGGGGTGATCGATGCAGTATTGATCTGCATCGGCTCGATGAGCTCTCTGACTCCATCAGGGTTGATGATCCACGAGATCGATCCGACTGTGAAAATCTGGCCGGGTTGTGGGAGGGACGAAGAGCCTGCAAAATGTACCATCTTATTCGACATGGAACCAGCACGCACCCCTACCTGGCGCGCCAACTGTCGACAGAATATCGTCGACAGTCCTCCAAGGGGTATCCCATGAAGATAGATTGATCGGCAGATATGCGTGTAATCGAGAACAAGAAGGTAATAGAGACACACGAGTTAGACATGTTCTGGCCATCAGTATGACGTAATACCCTACTCCTGTGGTCTGTTAGATTGTATTGGTATCGTATGATATTGCGTGAGTTTGGAGGAGGTCCCTGCCCGCCTTATATAGTTCGGGGGGCATGGTTACAAGTCGGTAAGATCTAGGAGATAACCGGAAAGCAATAACAGATTAGAGGAATAATGGGATCATACGTATCCTAACAGATCTCATAGTATCTTCAGGATATCTTCCCGGTGTCTTGCAGAAGACGCCGAGCAACGTCGTACCCCGCAAGGCTTCATCTTGTGGGCTGGGCCGCCCCTGGGGGCGTAGCCCATGTGGTCTGCTGTGGGTATCCGGGGTCGTATCCCCCACACCGAGTGCATTCTATCGGGCACTCGGCAAAGAAGCTCTTTTGCGAGTGCCATAAAAAACAATTGGCAAAGTAATTGCACTCCGCAAAAAAAGGCAAAAAAAACACTCGGCTAAGTTTGACACTCGACAAACAAAAAAACACTCGGCAAAAGCTAGGCGCTCGGCAAAGAACCGTCACGTGGACATTCGTCAATCCATGTGTCGTCCGTTAGTACGTTTGCCGAGTGTCCGTTAGTGGAAACACTCGGCAAACAAATACACTCGGCAAAAGAGCAAAAAACACTAGGCAAAGGCAGGCACTCGGCAAAGAAATATGTTTGCCGAGTATATTATTTAGCACTCGGCAAAGAAATATGTTTGCCGAGTGTAATTATTTGGCACTCGGCAAATAATTTCATTTTTTTCTCTTCTGACCTTGAAACTTTTTCTACTCTCCACATACAACATGTGGTACTCCATGTTAAAATTTGGTATACTTCTGCATCTGTTTGCTATATTTAATTAATTTATTGCATTTCTAGGATTTTTTTGGTATAAGTCAAATTTGAACTGCAAGTGATTCAAATAATAGAATAAAATGAGTAGAAAAATGATATTCATGTTATTGAGTCCAGTGTGAGGCCTTACCGGGAAATGAAAAGAAATTTTGAACATCTTGTTCAGGAAACACGACCACGAACGTGTGGCTGAATATTTTTTAAAATTCTAAAAAAAGCAAACGAAGTCTAAAAATCATGAAATTTGTCATGATGTGATGATATCATACGTGGAGGCTGTGGTAAAAAATTGAGAAGGTTTTGCACAATTTCACACGTACAATGCTTACAAACCGAAGCATCTCCGAAGAAGAATCGTAGCGTTGAGAATGATTCGGTAAGACTTGGAGTCAAAGTGACCGTCGAATTAGGGTTTGACTTCAAAACTTTTTGTATAGGCAACAGAGAACATATATTGTTTCACGTGAAATTTTGGTAATTTTTTGGATTCGTTTGATAATTTTAATTTATTAAGTGCAATTATAGAATTTTAATTTATATAAATTAAATTTGAGCTGTAACGGCATAAAATAATGGGATCATATTAGTAGAAAAATCATATATATACTGTTGAGTCAATTTGACAAGGTATTTTCAAAGTAAATCGAACAAAAAAAGGAAAAACACGTTATGAAAAATAAGGAAATGAAAAATAACTAATATATTTACCGAGTGCCCCAAACCCTAGACACTTGGCAAAGATAAGTTTGCCAAGTGCTGTGATCTGACACTCGGCAAAGCCATCTTTGTCGAGTGTCCTAGATCCGACACTCGGCAAACTCAACACGTTCCGTCACGTCAACGATCCGTGTCTCCAAAATCGAGCTCTCCCATTGCCCCAGACCTCCTCTCCATGGATCTCTCCCCTCTTATCCCTTCCCTCTCCCTTTCTCATTATCCATACCTCTCACCTCATCGTCCAAGGGCCAAGGGGCAGGAGAGTGGTGGCGAGCGCGGGACACTAGCCGACGGTGGGCGGCGTGGCACGGCGGCAGGAGGCGGCCACGGCCAGGTGCGCGGAGCGGGCGGCCGGGGCCGAGGCCATAGCGGTGTGGGCAGGACGGCGGCGAGCGTGGGACACCGGCCGGCGGTGGGCGGCGCGACAGGAGGCGGCCACGGCCGGGCGCGCGGACGGCTGGAGCGGGGAGCAGCCGAGCTGCGGGAGCGGCAGCGGGAACACTAGGACACGACGGCGCCGGTGTGTTCCGTGGCCGTCGTCGCGGCCGCCGGCGCGCGCTTGTTGGACGCCGAGCAGCCACCGGTGCGGACCACGCCGGTCGGGGACGGGCACGGCGCAAGCGGGCTTTTTTTGTTTTCACAAAAACCATTATTTGCCTAGTGTTTTTTGTCGTCGACACTCGGCAAACAAGACATGTTTGCCGAGTGCCTATGTCGTTAGACACTCAGCAAACACGCCGTGAACGTCTTCTCGCCGTCACGTTCCTTTTTTTTTGCCATGTGTCAGTTTTAGCATTCGGCAAAGTCTTTTTCGAGTGCTCGATAAAAAACACTCGGCAAAGAAACGTTTGCCGACTCTGTGTACGTCGTCGAGTGTCGTTTGTCGAGTGTAACACACGGCAAAGCCTTTGTCGAGTGTTTTTAAGGATTCTCGTGTGCCGTGGACATACGGCAAACTTCCAGATTCCGGTATTGTTGCCCCAGCTGCTCGTGTCTTGTTTGGCCGTTGTCATTGCAACTATCAGAGTTTACGTAAGAGCAGGGTCTCCCGTGATGAGAGCGAGGGAGGCAAAGAGACAGGAGGCGAGATGTGACAAGCAGGGGGAGAGGGAGATCATCACCGCGTCACGGCGTCAGGCTGTCATGGAGAGGTACGAGAGACGAGCTAGTACTAGTAGTAGGCTTGAAGAGAGCCATCTCGTCGTGTCGGATTGTTGGGACATCAAAAACTGCAGGTGGGCAGACTGGATGGCTAGAGCTAGCATGGACTAGTAGGCATACATCGGCCCTTGCTCTAAGCAAAAACCATTACAATTATTGAAAGCTATACAAGGTCGATTGTATTACATACGACCAACCCTTTGTAACGAAAATTATTTATATAATTCATATGGTCCGCTTTTACATTAAAACAGTTTAACTTTCTTCTTCCACCTGCCTCATGAAATGACATTGATAATTTAATAAACATTTAGGTACACATTTTCATCTTAAACAATCCCACCACACAAATGCATGCGTCGTAAACCTGCTATTAACCCTAGCGCCTAATACACACACCATTTTGCCAAGTTATTATATCTATTTGAGCAGTTTACAAGTCGTTGGACTAGTCTGCACCCACCTGGCAAGTTGTTGTATGGTAAATGTAATTTACTCTTTACCGATTTAATATGAGTGTCATGTCTATTATCATCAATTGGAATTGTAAAACCATCACTAATTTCTCACACTCTGAAATGATGAAATGATAACCCACTAAAAGCAATAAAACAAGTCATTTAAATTCCTTTAATTAGCAAGAAATTTAATGCTCCATTATAAAGGCATAGGACTATGCATGTTATATTTATGTAACATATTTATTCATCCAATTGGTTAGTAGTAGAAAAATATGACTTTAAGTAAAATATTTTCAGCTTGTCCTTGACCAAAATAAGTCAATTATATCTCCATTATCTATGCAACATTATTGGCAAACTTTTAGAAATAAAGATGACTTCTTCATGGGAAAGAGAATTCTTCTTCAAGTCACAAAATTGCCTTCATAAATCCTACTAGCTAAGGAAAAAATGTTTTCATGTTGAATCACCAAGCACTGGCAAAAGCTAGACCCATAACCAATTCGATTGCCTATAAAACAAGTGAAATGTGAACACATAAAATTGATCATTAGGACCATTGTATGTGAATTGTAAAACATTTAGTGACAAGCATATATGTCTATCGCTTCATAAGCTTTCATTCATTCATAATCATTCAGATGAATACATCATTTTGCTCAATCAGAATTTCGTCCATCTCAATGCCAAACATTGCAATATCGTATGAAGCAAAACTTGTGGTTGGAAAACAAGTCTCTTGCTAACTCAAACCATAAGGCAAATATAAGACACATAAGTCATATTATTATGTACATACAACACAATAAACTTCATGTTGCGTGTCTTTTGCATGGCACGTACGAGACAACAAAATCAGGAGCAACTATCATATAGTAAATCAAATGTGCTCAAACCTGTTGTAGTACCAAATGTAATTAAAACCATTAAAATTAGCAAAAGTTTCACTTGATCATATAGAATTATACCACAAATTGCCTCTCTGCACCAGATCAATAATCGATTGTATGGCATCTTTAAGCTGATCTACCAATAAGGGTTGTCGATTCTCAGTTTTCTATATATCTTGAGTGATCTGGTCTGTAGTATTTATGATAAAAAAAATCTGGGTTTGGCATCTCGGATGTCTCATTAATGTGGTTATTTATTTTATGATCGCGACGTTACGTGTAAATAGACATATCTGTTATTGGTTACTAATTGTTGAACCAAAGTAGGAGACGGAACCGGCGCAAGCCACTCGATGTGGTTGATTACATGGTTATGATTGGCATATATACATTGGTAGAGAACAGAGCTTTACTCCCGGTGGGGAACCCCCTCTAGTCCCGGTTTCCCACCCGGGAGCAAGCATCCGGGACTAAAGGGGTCCTTTAGTCCCGGGTCAGGAACCGGGACTAAAGGAGGACCTTTAGTCCCGGTTCGTATTACCAACCGGGACTAAAGGTGCCTCCTGACATGCCACGATGGCCGGCACCTTTAGTCCCGGTTGGTAATACGAACCGGGACTAAAGGTTTTATTCCTTTTTTCTTTTCTTTTCAAAATAGGTTTTCGAAGTCGTATTGTACGCTACTAATTATACATTTATACGCGCGTATAGTATATTTCGGTTCAAGCACAATGAACGTATTAAATCACACAATTCAAGCATAGAAAAAAAAATATATATATATGCATGCACGCATCATATATATATTTACATGCATGCATGCATGCATATGTGTATTTTACATTATATTATTTTATGTGCATATATTACAAAAAGATTGCATTACAGTTGTTGTGATATAACAAGTTTCCTCTCATCCTCTAGCTTGGCTTTCATGGTAGTGTTGGGTCGAAGTAGAACTCGCCCTTGGAATCGATGACCTGCTCATTAAAAAATCCGGCTATAGACTCTTGAATTGCTTTAATTTGGTCTTGCCGTATGACCTTTTCCTCCAACCATCGAGTCTACAGGTTTGAATTAAAGGAAAATAAATTAATATATGTACATATATATATATATAAAGACATAGTAACACAATCAATAATAATAATTAAATGAATATATAGTGTATTTTTAACGTACTTTGAGTCTCTCTGTAGAAGTTCTTTGGGAGACCACCTTGATAAACTTGCAAACATAGTAACCATAGTAGTTGTTCCCATGTTCCTGCCTCAGACACCACTTTACGAGAAAAAGATTTGTCATCCAATCTGGTGATCCGGTGAAAGCTATATGTTTAATTAATAAAGATGATGCGATTCAGGGGACTTACTTTCAAAGGGATTACATTCAGTGGCGCTTTGCATTTTTCCATGTGTTGCTTCTCAATAAAGGTTTTCCAAACACTGCCCAATAAAAAATTTGCCACGTCATCAGATATAGTTAATCATCATGTTTGTGTGTATATATAGTTTCTAGAGATCCCGAAATTACCTCTGGATAATATTTATCATATCTTGGTAGTCTTGTTGTGGTTTTCTCATCGAGTCATAGATTATCAAGTGACTTTTCACCAGATCAATGTCCATCAATATCCAGTGATTGCTGCATGTGTTTATAGGATATAACGCATAACACTCATTAATTAACTAGAATCAACATATGAGCCATTAAGGATGATCGGCATTATTAACACTCACTTGAAGTTATAGGGAAAGAGTATATCCTTCTTGTGGCGTTGGTTCACTAAGAAGTTCATGAGGTTACTCTCTGACTCAGACTTCCAATTAGTCTTTGGAGTAATTGGGTCATTGTCGTCCCATTGTTCTTCTTCATCTTCTTCCATTACAACACCGGTTTCTCCGTACTTTGTCCAACAAATATAGTTTGGCATGAAACCTGACTTGAACAAGTGTGAATGAAGAGTCCTTGAGCAAGGATATTCCACCGTATTCTTACATATGGCATATGGGCAGCACATGAAACCGTCGCGTTTGTTTGCCTCGGCCGCACGTAACAAAGAATGCACGCCGTCAATGAACTCTTGGGAGCGGCGATCAGCATTATACATCCAATGACGGCTCATCTGCATTACATGACATAAATACCATATTAAAACCTAGATCATAATTAATTATTTATACAACATGCGTGCCACCACAAAAGATACAAATTTATGAAAGTATCGCTACAATGTAGACAATCCCAACTACCACTAAAAGAACTAAAGCTAAAATACATTTCAGGAGCACAAGGATTTCGCGACCAATCTCAACTAAAACAGACAGATCCCCCGATTGTGCAACATCTTTGGGCTTCTTCGGCTGGATCACTGCCTCATTTGCCGCCGTATCTGTCTGTTGTGCAAGATATTTTTGCACGAGTTCAACATACTCTTCCTCCTAGTAGAAGCCTGAACATCGTCCACTGCCATCCCACTGAAATTAAAACAAAAAATTAGAACTTTAATCACAACCATCATGAAAATAGGTATAAACTAACCATAATCATTAAATACGATAAAATAACTCACATTGCGATCCGGACACTTGTAGAAGATACGATCCTTGTTGGGACCCTCCTTCTTCACTCGGTACTCCATCACAATCTTCGTCTCATTACGACACTTGCCGCATGGAATGAGAGGGAGGCCCGGCCTAAGTCGCTTTGGAAACCCATGAGAGGCCGAGGACCCGGAAGCAGTTGTCATCTACTCTCTATACTCATTTTTAATACACTATAAATTTCTCCTTTTATAAACAAATAAAATTAAGAAACTATAAAATTATCTAGATCTCTATACTCATTTTTAATACATTATAGCTCAAAAACATGTTTTAATAAATAACCATCCGTACTAGTTGACCTTGCTTACGTGATCATCTCGGCGAGCATTTCTCCACCGGACGGCACCGTACTTGGTCAAGCAAGAGCTCCGATTCTACGAGGAAGGGAACACGGTCTTCCACGGCCGTTGTCGCTCTCCCTCGTAGAATCAAAGCTCCTCCTTGATATCCGTTACCGCTCGGCAGAGAACATGCTCGTCGAGATGAACACGGTCCGCAAGTTCAACTAGTACGGATTTTCTATAATTTTCTAACTATTTTCTAAGTTTATATTTATATATATACTACGTTTGGGTACGGTGATTGACAGACTACTGCGATGATATCGGGACATGTGAATAAATAATCATCCGTACTAGTTGAACTTGCTTACGTGATCATCTCGGCGAGCATTTCTCCACCGGACGGCACCGTACTTGGCCACGGAAGAGCTCTGATTCTACGAGGAAGGGAACACGGTCTTCCACGACCGTTGCCGCTCTCCCTCGTAGAATCAAAGCTCCTCCTTGACGTCCGTTACCGCTCGGCAGAGAACATGTTCGCCGAGCTGAACACGGTCCGCAAGTTCAACTAGTACGGATTTGCTATAATTTTCTAACTATTTTCTAAGTTTATATTTATATATACTTTAACCTTCTTTCATGTAAATATGCAAGCTTGAAGTGATTTTGAGCTCAAATTGCTTACAAATGAATAAAGAACCATATATATATAGTGAACAAAATGACATAAGACAATGATGAAAAATAAGAGTATGAGATTGGTAACCTTTACAACTGAAGAATCGACGGAGGAATCGAAGAATGGATGGAGGAACAATGGAGGGAGGGAGGAAGCAAGAACACTAGTGCAGTGAGCTTCAAAATGTGCTGAGCTCGGGCTCGGGGAGGAAGAAGGAGACGGCCGATATATAAAGGGAGAACATTTAGTCCCGGTTGGTGGCTCCAACCGGGACTAAAGGTAACTTTCCAACCCCGGGCGCAGCCACGGCCCAGGAGTAGACCCAACCGGGAGTAAATGTATACCTTTAGTCCCGGTTGGTGGATCCAACCGGGACTAAAGGTCCCTGCCACCTCTGTCTGGCGCAGTAGCCGTTGGGCAGGGACCTTTAGTCTCGGTTGGAGCCACCAACCGGGACTAAAGGTATTTCTAGTCCCGGGGGCAAAAAATTCCGGGACTAGAGTCCATTTTGGCCGAGGATCAAAGGTCTGTTCTCTACTAGTGATATAGAAAAGGAAAAGGAAATAGACGTTTTAAACCCGTGTCGATAAAAAATTATCTAAAAACAAGATACTAGTTTTTTTGGGCTAAGAGAAGTTTGTAAGAAATCTAAACAGTAGAGTGTACACTCATCTCCATAACTCCCACAAATCAAACCAGGCCATACACACACACATGATCAGCTCCTTGGACAACAGGAAGTAAATACAGAGACAAAAGTATTATTTTCCATGTCATATATAGCAAATAATTATAGTGTCCTAAGAGCATCTCTAAGAAAGTTGGGATCCAACTTGCTATTTCTATTTTTAGCGAACATGCAAGAAATCTGGCCTCCAACATACTAGCTAACGCCATTGCCATTCCATTTGACGTGCTATCCCGTGAGAATCAGAAGCCAGATTTGGCTGGCCGGTGTGCCTTGCTATATTGGCATACGTGACACTGACAGCTAGTACCATGTTTGTGTTGCTCTAAAATTCTATTTCTTTCTCCTCCTTTCATAGAATATGGAGTGTGAGATGACTAGTCCGATGGAGTGTGCTGAATTATATAGAGAGAATTTTTTATATAGTGGCTAGCTAAATGAAGATATAGAATGTGGAATTTAGAATGTTTCTTGGAGATGCTCCTAAACAAATTTAGGTACATGTCAACTACACAACCTATCCATTTAAACTTACTAGCACCATTTTTTTTTGTGATTGCCTTGAAAATATCTAGACCTTCTGCACACAGCATGCATAAATTTGTAGGAATAAATTATATGCTAGTCATGATTATGAAAACTTTAAAAAAATCTGTTGGGGCAGTTCACACACTGTCGAACCGAAAATCACATAGACGATGGACGCTTTGGTTGCATGCAATTGATTGCCTTTGCGACAGCCTAATGAATCGTGACCATTTCTCATGTAGATATTTCATCCTGGTCCCCTAACTAAGCTAAGCAGGGCTCCAATCGGATTACTGACTCCAAGTCTAATCACCATATTCTTCATCCCCCAAAAGATAAAAAATTGCCTGACCACTGTCCAGCTAATGCTGCGATAATTCCTAAAGAACTTACTCCCTCCGTCCCATTGAGTTTGTCATTTGAAAACCGTGCCCCCCTCACAATCCCGGTTCTCGAGCGACAAACTCAATGGGACGGAGGGAGTAGTCTTTATTATTGCATGCAAGAAATTAATCGTATTCACTCTCATCAGGTCTTATCTTGAAGCAAGCACTTTTTTTAACAAAGGGTGGGAAAAAGGGAGCTGAATGTATACAATACCAAAAGTGTGCCTACTTTCTTCTGCTACAAAATTCTCCAAACCACAACACCAGAAAACAAGGTAAAGCGAGATGAAAAGCGTGGGCATGATTGTAAATAAATTACTCTACATGATCTATGGAGTCTGTCTAGTGAGGAGAGAGAGAGAGGAGGAGGAGGGGTCATCACTCATCAGTGGCCAGCAAGAGAAGAGAATGGCCACAAAACATGGTGAGGGCAAAACAGTCCATTCACAGGACCACACCCATGGCCATGGGCATCAGCCATGAGCCCATCAGTCCTCCATCTCCATGCATCGCCACCCCAGTACGGCCCACCACAACTCCCACCCCCACCCCCACCCCCACCCCACCGCAGCAGCTTTTAAAGATAACCAAATCCGCTGCCCTTGCCCTGCATCGCAGTTCGCAGCAGCTGCCGCAACTTGCTCACAGTCACAGGCACAGCTGATGAGCAGCGGCCAAAACAGAAGGCGCGATTTGATCGCTTCCTCCTCCACTACCACTAGCTAGCCTGCCGCCTGCTGCCGACCGCCGTGCGAGCTCCGGCCTTGTGGAGCAGCTCGTGCAGCGCCGCACGGCCGTGCCGGAGGCAGAGAAGGAAAGGTGAGCTGCCGGTCGTGTGTTCTGTCCGTCCTTTTTTTTTTCTTTCCCCTCGCAGTTTTGCAAAGACAACAACTTCAGAACTTGGAATTCGTTTTCTGCGTGGAGGAAGCTTTTTCTCAAATCTGCATCGCATTTTCCCCCCAATGTTCCTCTTTTTTTTTAAAAAAAATGTATAAATCCCTGGGATCGGCTACTGTTTTTTTCCCTTCTGGGAGTCGGTTTGGAATGTCTATGTTTGTCTATGAATGATGTTGGTTTGGTCATTTCCTCGTCCTGAAAAGCTGCCTCTTCTTCTGCCTTTTGTCCAGTTCCCTCTGAAAAAAATCGCAGTTTTCATCTCTGCTCCGTTCCGTTCCAAGAAAGCCCCGTTTCCCTCTTGCTCCGCAAATCCTCCCGGATCTCCTAGGCGCCGCCGGCGCAGGTAGGTCGCGCCATTGCCGTCACCCCCATCCCCCATCCAGGTTCTTGGGAATCACTTCGTTCTCGTGCGTGAAAGACGATCTTTTTGGGACTTAATTGCCACGAATTCTTCCAGGTCGGAAATGATTTCCGAGAGTTGTGATTTCACAAGATCGGCTGCGCTCTCAGGCTGGATGGCCTTACGCACCTTGCGCACTCAGGTTAACTGAAAATAAATTGCAAATTTCTGGGAGCCACACGTGTTTTTTCCGTTTCTTCAACGGCGAGGAGGCTAGGCTGGACATCAAGTGTGTATGTCGGGATGAGTAGTGGTGATCAACCCACTGGAAAATTTTCTCTGTCAATTTCCTTGTGCGCATTCCAAACCCGTTGTTGTTGTTTACGGGTTTCTTTCTCTCTTTTTTTCAAAGAGTGTCCAGAACCAGTGGTCTGTGGATTGGAATTCTTTAGTCACCGTTTGACTGCCTACATGTGCTAGATCCTAAAACAATACAACAATTTCCCTGTTGCAGCTCGTTTCGCCATCCATCCATTCATTCATGTGATTGCTTGCAAAATTAACGAGCTAAAGATTCCTCTCCTCACTGGTGCTTGTTCCCATGGTCTCCCAACATCGAGTCGCCAATTATTCCCGCTGTCCCCTCACCACAAGATACTGCCCTTGTGCTCTGCAGGTGCTGCTGCCCCCCCCTGCCGCCTGCGTCCTGTGACTGAGATCCATCCAGCTCGGAGGAGAAGGAAGAGGAGGAGGAGCTCCTGGTCCTGGCTTCTAGACGTTGTGACCCAGATCTTGATGCAGCTGCCCAACTAGTTTACTCATCTAGAGGAGGGGTTGGGTTCTTGACCCGATTTGGTGGGGGCTTTGCCACTGGGATAGGGGGACAGTTCGGCGTGCTGGATCTTTATCGCCAGTTGTTGGTCCTGTCCTTTCCGTTGGGCTGGGAAGCATTCACATGCCGGTGGCTGCCGGTTTGGTACTTTCTTGACGGATTGGTTAAGCGCTGTCTGTGGGGTTGTTGTGCTGCTCCTCCTTTCATCTCATTTTGTGGTGATTGGTGGGGGGAGGAGGAAGAGCTAGGAGGATCTTCTCTCTTGTTTTTGGGTCATTTCTCGGAGTGGCACAATGAAGTATATGAAGCTTGGATCAAAGCCGGATGTCTTTCAGACAGAGGGCAGCAATATCAGGTTAGTTGATTTGTTCCTACCTTAGCATCACATTTCTTTCAGATTATTACAGATACATACATCTTCTTTTTTTACTGGTCATCCTAGACTTTGTTCTCATTGATTTACTCTGCTGATCATGTTGTGCTGAATTTATCTTGATGAATGTTCTAGAGATTCTGGGATAGAAATTTCAAGATCCATTTTACTTGATAGGAAATAGGTCTCAGCAGTTCTAATTCAATTTTCTTAACATATTTGTGTCTTAATATGCATCTTATCTGCTTTTTGGCCAAGATTTAGTGGATCTGCTTTTTTACTATTCGTTTAAAAGAAAATTTAAATCAATGGAGTTGCTCAAGGGGCCAATCATACTGGTAAACTGTATCAGCTGGAAAGAGGCTTAGTTCTTTAGTTTTTCTGTGCTCTGTTTCTTAAATGGGAAGGAAAGGAAGTGACGATATCCATAGGGGCTTTTGCTTTGCTTTCTATTTGTTTGAGTTTAGAATTTAGCATGGAACATCCAATAATTTTGAAGTGTGTAAAATTAGTGTTATGAATTAGAACAACACTAAAATTAAAATTAAGACTAGTTCCATCTTCACAGAGCTATATGACTGACAGCTGTGTTTTATATGTGGCTTGTGTGTTAGTTATTAAGGTGTGGATTACCCTCTCATTTAACAACCAACATGAAACTCATGGTCTGGAATACTAGGAGGCGCATCTGATGATGACATGCAGATGGCTAACTGTATAACTGATCTTGTTTATACGCTAAGTTGTCCTTGATTCTTTTTAGTGGCATATGTTCTTAAAGCTCTTATGTACTTTGGAGGCCTGTGACGATTTAACCATAGGAGTTCTTTTCTCTAGTTTGCTTTGTTTTTTACCTTTTTGGATGAGTGGATTGGTTGGTGGCATTGTGGTCCATCAAGTAAATTGAATTCCTGGAGCTCAATAATTTCTCTTGACCTTTGATAGAACTAAGTTTTTAATCATCTATATGTTGGACCACATGTCAATTAAAATTAGTTATACCTGTCATACACGCTGCTGGTATATCTGAAGTTGCTTTTGCCTTTTTCTAGTTTTGCTTATGGTACTTGGGCAAAAGGCTAATGTCCTGTCACTGTTATCTCACCTTTAGCTGATTCGCTGAGCGATGATTTTGTCTTGTTGCGTCATTTCAGCTCTGCATTACTGCAACATTTGCAGTATAAGGATTTATCTAACAATCATTGCATCCACATAACAAGCCTTTTTATCCTAACATATCTTACCATGATTTTAGATAAATGATACACGTGTACTTACTATGTTGCCTCACATTGGGTAATTCTGCTTATCATGCAATATCTTCACTTATTTGCTCCCATTGCCTTTCCTCTACTTGCATCACTTAGCTTCAATGCTAATGTTTTACAATCATGCTTTTCAGGTTTGTTGCGACAGAGCTGGCAACAGACATTGTTATATCCATTGGGGATGTCAAGTTTTATCTTCACAAGGTGTTGACTTCTTTATATTCCACACATTATTAGCCTCAGCATGCATTGAACAAGAGTACCCCTTATTGTTGTAGAGCTATATTTTGTGCCACCTGAAAATCTTAGGTGTGGTGATGAGTACCATTGGCACATTACATCCTACTCCTTTTACTTGCTCAGAAAGAAAAACATCCTACTCCCTTTGTCTGCATATTCCGCCAATTGTGTCTGCGTTCTGACTAGATGCATTTGCTTAGCAGCTGGTTCATATCTAATGCAGCATAGTTCTGTGTCAAACAACTAGTTTACATGCTTTTTTATGTACAAAGGGAAAATAATCACATACCCTGCAATTTTTTTTTTCAGTTCCCTCTTCTATCAAAGAGTTCACGCCTACAAAGGTTAGTTGCTTCAAGCAATGAGGAGAAAAATGATGAAGTGGATATCTCTGACATCCCTGGTGGACCTTCAGCATTTGAAATATGTGCTAAGTTCTGCTATGGCATGATTGTAACACTCAATGCATATAATGTCCTCGCTGCCCGCTGTGCAGCTGAGTACCTAGAAATGTTTGAGACCATTGACAAAGGAAACCTCATATACAAGATTGATGTGTTTCTGACATCAAGCGTATTTCGCACCTGGAAGGACTCGATCATAGTTTTACAGAGCACAAAGTCACTGCTACCTTGGTGTGAAAATTTGAAGGTAATCAACCACTGCATTGACTCTATCGTGTCGAAGGCGTCAATTGATCCATCAGAGGTTGAATGGTCATACACTTACAACAGAAAGAAACTCCCATCTGAGAATGGTATTGATTCACAATGGAATGGTGTCAGGAAGCAACCTATGGTCCCTAGTGACTGGTGGGTTGAGGACCTTTGTGAGCTTGAAGTGGATTTGTACAAGCGGGTGATCATGACCATCAAGGCAAAGGGAAGCACACCAGCTGTTGTCATCGGAGAAGCATTGAGGGCCTACGCATACCGACACCTGCTTGGCTCCCTTGAAGATGCTGTGAGCAATGGAGTTGATTGCACAAAACTTCGTGCAGCTCTTGATGCTATTATATTTCTCTTGCCCGCTGAGGAAGGCTCAGTGTCATGTGGTTTTCTTCTTAAGCTGCTAAGAGCTGCATGTTTGCTGGAATCTGGGGAGTCCCATCGCATTAACTTGATCAAGAGAATAGGCACACAATTGGATGGTGCTTCAGTTTCAGACCTTCTTATACCACCAAATACTGATGAAAACAATATATACAGCGTAGACCTGATCATGGCAATAGTGGAGGAATTCATGTTACAGAATAGTGATAGTGTTAAGGAAAAGATTCAAGATGATGAAGAAATCGTGGAGATTGAGAATGTGACATCTGTTTCCAGCACGTCAAAACTGGCAGTTGCAAAGCTGATCGATGGATATCTTGCTGAGATTGCCAAAGATCCCAACCTTCCTCTTCCAAAGTTGATCGCACTTGCTGAAATGGTGTCTTCTCTACCCCGGCCATCACATGACGGGCTCTATCGTGCCATTGACATGTATCTGAAGGTATCACTTTGTGTTTCCACCAAGTGCTCCCATTGTAGGGAGTTTGAATACTTAACACTGCTTTCCATGCTTACAGGAGCACCCCAGCCTATCAAAGAGCGAAAAGAAGAAATTATGTGGACTGATGGACTGCAAGCAGCTGTCACAGGATGCGTGCATGCACGCCGTGCAGAATGAGCGTCTCCCCTTACGCGTGGTTGTGCAAGTTCTCTTCTTTGAGCAAGTCCGGGCATCAATTGCTTCTGCAAGGAGCGACCCTTCATCTGAGCTCCCATCTGCTGTTCGCTCGCTTCTTCCCAGAGAGAATGGCAACTCTATTGGCAGCTCCAGATCAGCTGCGACAACGACAACGGAGGAGGAATGTGGGGTCCCGACATCGAGTGACATCAACTCTTTGAGGTCAATTAGGCTCGCCAACAACAGCGGTGGAAGCGAGAGGAGCAGTGGCAGCAGTGACATCAACAAGAACAGCGATGACAAGAGCGTCGCAGGGAAAGCAAAGGGGATGCTGATGCCGAAGAAGATACTGAGCAAGCTCTGGTCTGGGAAAACAAATGCCGGTGAGAAAAGCAGCTCAGACACGTCGGAGAGCCCTGGGTCCGTGAACCCAGAGGAGGCGAAGTCCACGCAGTCACGGATCACAAGGCGCTCAGTATCCTAGTCGCAGGGGGTTAATGGGGTCACAGCTTAGTTTTGTTCTTGCTCTTGATTTGCCTTCACTAGAGAGTAGTAGCAATCTCAAAATGTGGAGTACTACTACTACTGGCCTCGCTTTGTCATGTCGCCAATGACTTCTTTTTTTTTGGCATGGGATTGCTTGTAAATGGAGTAGGTTTGGTCATTGGTGATGTTTTCAGCGAAGCTCCATGGGATATTTATGTGACCTTTTTTCATGGTAGGGATACAAAGAAAGTACAGGTCGTATACTTGATGTATTTTTGCAGGCAAAGTCATAGTGTTTTAGTTTGTTTCTTACTATATAACATCCGTTAGACTTATACATAGCATATATTCGAGTGAAATGGTCTTAAAGTGTTGAGGCTGATCAGAAAACATCGGCTGCTCATGTTTTTAATACGAACAGTAGTTATGATATACATAGCATATATTCGAGTGAAATGGTCTTAAAGTGTTGAGGCTGATCAGAAAACATCGGCTGCTCATGTTTTTAATACGAACAAGTTATGAGCTGTTTTCGGCAGTTCGGCTACACGTAGGAATTTGTGAGAAGATACGAGCTACAGTCGGGCTGAAAATAGAGAGAAGATGCATTATTATGTGGTTGATTTTGTTACAGTGCGATACTTGGCCTAGCTCGCCATATTCATGACTCTGCACCTCTCATGGGCAGGTCCACCGGAGCCGCCACAAACCAAAACATCACCACTAACTCAAATTAAAAGACTAACATAATATGTTAGGGTTGTCTATCTTATACGAGGGTTGTCTATCTTATATGTCGTGCTCGTAACTCTCAACTTCTATTATTCTCAAAAAAAAAACATCAGCTTCTAATGTGAGACCAAACATAACAGAATTTGAGCAATGTTTCATATTAGATATTTTTTAACTCTTCTCAGTTCTAGCTGTATGCCCGTGCTGATATCAAATTACTGTCATTTTGCATTCCGTGGTCTATTTCCCTATATAATGTTGAGATGTGTGGAAAAATGAAATAACGTATAGTTTTCGATAATGATACCTTTAGGGCGTCCGTCTTTTTCCGGATGGGACCAACTCGTCTGCCCCCACGCCTCGTGCCTCACGCCGTGCACCCTCCCCCGTGCCTCGCGCCCCCGCCCGAACCTTGTGCTCCCATGCCTCGCGCCACATGCCACGGCCGCGATCCATCTGCTGTCGACCGTGGGCGACCTCGAGCTCCGCACCGGTGTCGAGCTCCGCGTCAACAAGCCTTTATTGGGTGTTTCAGATGTATGTTGCATATGTTTATCTGGATATTGCAAAACTAGATTTGGCGTTGCATATGTTGTGGCTATACACGTATGTTACAAGTGTATGTTTCAAATGTTTAAGCTATTTCAAACATATGTTGTGTAAGGAAAATGAACCCTAGGCTTATTTACTTTGGATTTTGGTGTTTGATGACCAACACAACCAAATTGGACTAATGAATTTACAAGTAATTGTTTTATAGTTCAATAGGGTGCAAGACGTGACTTGGACGAAGGTGATATGATGATCCCACGATCAACACCATAAGCAACACCCTAGAAGCACAATAGAAGACCCAAGATATCAAGCAAAGTCCAAGCACGAAGATAGGAACCAAGCTGGACGCAAGATCGTGAAGAAACGAGCTTCACAGAGGTGACCGGATACGGTCCTTATAGCGATCGGACGCGTCCGATCAAGATGCTCGGCAACGGCAGGAATCAGCAGCAGCGACCGGACGTTGAGGATTTAAGTGACCGGACGCGATGATGACACTGTTCACTGTCGCGACAATAGCTCAGCACTGACCGGACGCTGGAGGGTGATCGACCGAACGCAGAAACTGCAATGTTCGATCGAGTCCAGAGAGGTTCCAGAGCGGCGCCAGTGCGACCGAGCACGTCCGATCGACAGTGACCAGACTCAGCGCCGAGTCTGATCAACGCGCTAGCTTCAACGGTCGGGACGACCGGACGCGTCCGGTCAGGACGACAACATCGTCCGGTCAATAGCAGAAATGTGGGTTTCGTCCCCAACAGCTACTTTCTCAGTGGTGCTTATAAATAGACCCCCCAACCTGCCATTTGAGTTTAGTGGAGCTAAGGAAACATACCATGGGTGTTAATACACCATTTTAGTGATCTCCACTTGCATAGTGCTTAGTGATTTATTAGGTGATTAGCGTAGGTGCTTCGCGAAGTGCTTAGGTTGATTAGACCACCGCTTATGCGTTTGCTTTAGGGTTAGGCCTAGTGTTTAGTGAGGTTTGCGTACCTCTTACCACTCGGTGCTTGCGCGCACCATTGCTGTACATCAAAGGGGCTTATAGTCTTGCGAGATCACACCAACCACGTTTGTGGTGTGGCCGCCACCGTGTATCGAAGGGAACAAGGCCCGCGGCGGTTCGGCCGGAAGCTTGATAGTGAAGACGGCAGGGAGCGGTCCGGGTGAGGCTTGTTGGAAGGCACACCGAAGACCCACTTGCGCGTGGGGAAGGCCCAGGGCTATCCACGGAGTTACCCGACTAGGAGCTTGGCCCTTGCGAGGGGCTCCAACGAGAACTAGGGGGAAGCTTACGCGCTTCTCGATACATCGATAAAAATACCAGAGTCATCAATGGGAGTTTGCATATCTCTACCTTACTCTTTAGCTTCCGCATTTACATTGTTTGCATAGCTTCTTTTGCGGTAGAGATAGCAAAACCGTAGTTGCACATTTAGATAGTTTATCTTTTGCATAGGTTTTGCTAAGAATAGAAAAAGAGGCCATAGTTTAGAGTTAGACTTTTAAGTTGCCTAATTCACCCCCCACTCTTAGGCGTCACGGTCCCTTTCATGTTGCAAGTGTTTTTTTATCTAGATGTTGCATATGTTGCACTGGCTATACACGTATGTTGCAAGTGTATGTTTTAAATGTTTTAGTTGTTTCAAACATATGTTGCAACTATTTTATCTGAATGTTGCATATGTTGCAGTGGTCATACACATATGTTGCAAGCGTATGTTGTAAATCTTTCATCTGTTTGGGACGTATGTTGCAGCAAATGCTTTATGTTCCAAGTGTTCCATGACTAGGCGCGAGAAGTGGGCGTAGACGGAGGTGGTCCCCTCTAGCACAGCGGTCCCCATGTGCGTGTGGGAAGCCAAGCGGGCGCGACGGCCCCCACATGCATGCGCAGGTGCATGCGTACTGCAGCAGTAGTAGCGCACGGGCAGGTGCGACAGCAGCAGCACGGGGCCAGGCGCAACAGCAGTGTGTGTGGGCGGGGCAGGAGCTGCATGCATACGCATGGGTGTGCAGCAGGCGCGGGTGTCTAGATAGATGTGTAGGATCTCTGGTATGCCTAGAGGGGGGTGAATAGGCCTGTAAAAATTCAACTCAAACTGAAGTCAAATTCACTCGCGACACTGTCGCTCTGTGAGCACGGTACTACCGCACCAAACAGCAGCACTACCGCACATGCAGGAGAGATTAGTTCATAGTTCAAAATCTACCCAACAAAATTTAGATCGAGTAAATTTCTTAGCTTCCTATAGGGTAGTAGATCACAGATCGACAGCTAAAAGTTGTGGGAACACCACACATAAGTAGATCGGCCTCAAACCCTAGAAATCACCTCAACAACAACAAGAACACAAGTGTAGCAACACAAGCACAAGATGACACAAGGATTTATCCCATGGTTCAGCTCGCCACCAAGGCTTGCCTAAGTCCACGTTGTTGAGGTATACCACTAAGGCTTAGGGTTTGCAACCCTACCTCGTTCTCAAGTCAAGAGAGTCAACTCTTGAGATGAGGGGTGATTTTACTATCTGTAAGAGGTGGTTACAAACCTCTCGTGGCTGCCACAAACTTAGCAAGCTCACCGGGCGACGCTCTAGCCAGCTAGGAGCCAAGCTCCAAGAGTAACAAACACAACCGCTGGCCAAAACGTGAACCAAATGCTCTTTAGGCTTTGGAAATCAGTGGAGCTGCTCTCTAATCACTTTTGGCATATTTTTCTCTCAAGGATTGATGGGGAAGTCAAAGGGAAAGCTTGAGAGCTTGAAGGGCACCAATGGAGGAGAGAGGAGATGAGCACCTGTTGATTTTCATCGGTCTGAACCGTTGGGGAAGAAAAGACAGCCATTATGGAGGATAGGGAAAAGTATAAATACCCCCTGCCTCCCAACAGTTACTTAAGTGCAACAGTACCGCCCTAAGTGCGGCAATGCTGAGGTGCGGCAGTGCCTCTCTCTAGGTGCGGCACTGCCGCACCCAGCAAGATAGCAAGGGTGAAGGAGTTGTTAAGTTGGCTGTCTTGGCTGAGGTATGAGGATGTTTTGTGTAAAGATTGAGCATTTGGTTGCACACTTTAAACCAGTTGTAGTGTCCTCCTTTATAGTACGGCTTTTCCCATACTCAATTTCAAAAGACAAAAGAATTCAAAACTCCTTTGAGCGCGATGCCGTCCTTATTTGTAATTAGGGGCTCCTCCTTTCCATGTAACATCCTCTATAATGAATTCCTTGCTTGTCATCTTAATAAATCTCATTAGTTTTCTAATTAGGTGGTCATCAACACCAAAACCCACATTAGGGCTTGATTGCACTTACAATCTCCCCCTTTTTGGTGATTGATGACAACCCAATTAGAACTTACAAAAGATATGAAATGAATAACTGAGATTTTTTTTGAGCCATGGGTGTAGAGCCTCCCCTAAATATGTGAATAGAGAATTAAATTCTCAACTTGGCATGAGAGGCCAAGATTCACACTTTAGTGAAGTGAAAATTGGGGATCCCCCTACATCCATGCCTTTGTGGGGTGTTGCACACAGTGCCAAGAAAATATATACGTGATGCATATGATAGATCATGCACACATGTGCTTGCTGCTGCAACTGAGTGCGGCACTACCTCACCTGACTGTACGAACAAGACAGAGTCAAGCACCACACAGCTAGCTCAGATAAAAAAGATATGCAACCTAGCACAATAAGATGACTTCTAATCCACACAAACGATATATGTCCATATCCGATACATAAAGAGTTAAATAGTAGCATTATTTCACAATTTAGAGTTTTGAGCGACTCTCAAACTTTCCACCTAACGAAGACTAACACTCATCGAATAGAACATGAAGCGCAGCTACTAACCATGGCATCGAAAAGTTGATGACCCCTCTAATTTTCTCCCTCTTTGGCATAAAGCACCAAAAAGAGAAGAAAGATCAACACCTACTCGTCATCTCCCTAGATGTCTGTCCAATCAATATCATCACCTCCTACAGCCCTAGCACCTCCTGCAGCAGTCCCGGCACCACCATCACCATCATCGTTGTCGAAGTCAATACGTGCACGGCCCTAACGATGAGTAGTGGTGGTGTAGCGAGTGGAACAAGTGGAACGCCTCGGCTCCTGTCTCTGACGATATCCCTCCAGGGTCTCATTCCAATCCGCTGCTCGTCCCTGCTCCTCCTCCTCATTATCATCATCCTCATCATCTGAATCTATGTCGGAGAGACTCGGAAGGTCATACTGTGGAGGAGGTGGAATAGGAGGAAGTAGTGGAAGGTCCTGTCCACGCTACTGACGCTGCTCAAACTGTGTCTCATACACTATATCAGCTACATATGTGCACTTGCCAAAGATTGCCTTCAACCACTTGCCAAACTTCTTCATCTTGCCTTCTCTATGAGACCTAAAGCGGGAAGACTCAGGGATATCTACATGAGCATGAGAGCTCCCCGCTCCCTGAGTAGCTGCAGCTGGCTGGGTCTTCTCAATTTTGTAGACGGAGTGTATCCCATCCTTCGAAAAATAAAATCCAGTGACCCTCTCAGTCATGAACATGAGGTAAGGGGCATAGGGCAGCCCCCTCCTCCCATCGTCCACTACAAATCTCAATTCAGTCCACATGAATCTAGGGACATTGAATCTATCCCCACCTGGAGCAAATCTAGCCAACACATTTCTAACATAACCATTAATATCTGAGGCAGCTCCATCCTTTGGGTTGATGGTGTTCCTGATGAGGTTGTTGAGGATGTAATAGAAGCTGTGTAGACCACTCCTCTTGCCATATGTAATCCTTCTATCTCTCCATATGTAACTAATGTCATGGATCTCAGCTCGAGGCTCATCATGAATGTAAGTGTAACCTCTGTGCTCCTCCCCAAAGCCAAGAATCTGGCTGAAAGTGACAAGTCGACTCGGTAGTGCCGACCATCAGTCATCCAGTGAATCTCATCAGAGGTCTAGTCATAGAAGTATGTGGCATGAAACTATGCAAGGACCTCCTCATTCTAGTTATACTAGAAACCCATGATGTCTAAAAGCTGGAACCTATCATAAATTTTGATTACCTTGTCAAACTCAGGCTCCTCCTTCTCCTGCATCTCATCCTAATCAATATACTGCATCTTGATGATCTTGGTTTTCTTGTATGCAAGAATGGCACTGGCATAAAAGTTGGAATGAAACTCATTCCAGAATCTGTAATCAATGCCCAAATCCTTGCGCACTACATAGGGATTGATCCCCATTGCCTCTTCCACCAGATTCCAACTCTTAGAATAGTTGACAACTGCATGCTAACGGGAGTCATCTGGAGGTCTCATGATGATCTCACCCTCAAAATCTCTCATGTATCTGCCATCAAACTCAGAGAGATGTTGTGGGGTGACAGGAATGGCATAAGTGGTACAACCTATCATCTCCAGCCTCTCCTCATCTTCAATGTATTGCTCGCGCCTCCCCTGTCACCAAGTCTCCTTGGAGCTGCACTACTGCCTGCTGTTGTTGACCTCCCTCGACCATGGTGAGGTGGATCCTTGTCTCTTTTCTCATTCATCTTCCTTTTCCCCCTTCGGTCACTATCTCTGTGCTCCATCTATGCATAGAATGAACTAGATAAGAACTGTACAAATGGGACATAGAAAATCACTTGAAGAATAGTCTTGACAAGAAAAAAGACTTAGATCATGAACTTGAGAGACACTATAGATAGAGCTGCCCAGGCAGTGCGGCATTGCTGCACCCTGAGAGCGGCACTGCCGCACTCAGTATCTCCACAAGCTCATGACCTCCTTCTTTCTTAGCAAATCCATTTTTCAAATGTCTTCCCACATCACCAAACAATTTCTAGAGCATAGTTTAAGATAAAAACACATGATGTCATGTAATAGATGGGAATAGTGATAACATTTTAAGTGGGAGAGAGCATGTGGTGAATAAATCCAACTAATACATTGATTCATCTAGGGAAAGTCACAACCAGACACGGTCTCAAACTGTGGGGTGCGGTACTACCGCACCTTACCGTGGCACTATCGCACGTGCTGTGCACCCCCCCAAATGAATTGACCTATTGATTCAATTTGTCCATCAAATCTCCCTCCTACTCGTTCATAGTACCACTAAGAACTCGAATCCATCACAAAAACACTCACATTGCATAGATCGAGTAGGTTTAGGGTTCTACCTTCTCAAACGAGGATTAGAGAGGAGAGGGAAGAAACTGCTCAGGCCAGGGGCAGTAGCAGCCATCAGCGACATTAAGGGAGGGCTATCAGTTGCCGCGGCACTACCAGAGACCGACAACGCATGGCCAAGCGACGGCGATGGCGCGTACATGAGAGGAGAGAGAGGCACGGGCGTCGGCATCGGGGGAAAGAGAGAGGGAAAGAAGTTACTGTGGACCTAAGGATAAGAGGAAGAATAAATGGGCCCCACAGTAAAACCGTTTGGGCTGAATCTCAATTGAGATTTAAAGTGTGACACTGCCGCATGCCTAGCCCAACACTGCTGTAGAGCGGCACTGTCACACTCCCTAAAACAGTGGGAGTTAGCTATAATCTATATGACTCTCTCTGTATAAGATATGGACACATATCACCTATATACCATGACCAGAAACAAATAATCAATACAGACCATGATCATGATACATAAGTTGCCTTTTATAAATCATTTTCATGCACAATATGAAAATTTTCAACTCTTTTGCCTAGATACTAGTTTATCAAACAGAGGCATGCTAAAATTCAAACCACGTTATGAGAATCAAGTATATTTAGCTCACTACGCAAAGCACAAAACCTTGACTCGTCGAGGGGCTTTGTGAAGATATCGGCTAGTTGCTTTTCGGTGCTCACATGGCGAATTTCGATATCTCCTTTGGTTTTGTGGTCTCTTAAGAAATGATGACAGATGTCTATGTGCTTGGTTCTAGAGTGGCTTATAGGATTATTTGCAAGCTTAATGGCACTCTCATTGTCACATAATAATGGGATTTTGGTAAAATGACATCCGAAATCATGAAGAGTTTGCCTCATCTAAAGTAGTTGGGCACAACATGCATCGGCCGCAACATACTCGGCCTCGGTAGTGGAAAGGGCTACACAATTTTGTTTTTTAGAACTCCAAGACACTAGGGATTGTTCAAGGAATTAACATGTCCCCAAAGTGCTTTTTCGATCTACTTTGCAACCGGCGTAATCAGAATCTGAATACCCAAGTAGATCAAACTTAGAGCCCTTAGGATACCACAAATCAAGGTTAGGAGTGTGTACTAAATATCTCAAGATTCTTTTGGGTTAGCTTGAAATCTAGCACACATGCACACACTAAGCATAATATCGGGCCTAGATGCGCACAAATAAAGTAGAGAGCCGATCATGGAACGATATACCTTGGTATCCACGGCTTTTCCTTCAATGTTGAGATCAAGATGTCCATTGGTTGGCATGGGAGTTTTGATAGGCTTGGCATTCACCATGTCAAACTTCTTGAGCATATCATGGGTGTACTTCGTTTGACTAATAAAAGTTTAATCCTTCACTTGCTTGATTTGAAATCTAAGGAAGAACTTCAACTCACCCATCATGGACATCTCAAATCTCTTCATCATGATCCTACTAAATTCCTCACAAAAAGTATGATTAGCACTACCAATATTATATCATCGACATATATTTAGCACACAAATATATCTTTACCAACTTTGTGAGTGAAAAGGGTAGGGTCGGCTTTGCCTATTTCAAAGCCTTGTTTAAGCAAGAATTCCTTAAGGCATTCATACCATGCTCTTGGTGCTTGCTTAAGCCCATAGAGTGCCTTTTGGAGTTTGTAAACGTGGTTGGGGAACTTGAGATCTTCAAAACCCGGTGGTTGCTCAACATAGACAAGTTCTTGAATGGGGCCGTTGAGGAATGCACTCTTCACGCCCATTTGATATAGCTTGAAATTGTTTTGAGCGGCATAGGCTAGAAGCATTCGGATTGCTTCAAGTCTTGCCACCAGTGTATATATTTCCTCAAAGTCCAAACCCTCTACTTGAGTGAAACCTTGAGCAACCAATTTTGCCTTGTTTCTTGTCACCATGCCATTCTCATCTTGCTTGTTGCGGAAGACCCACTTGGTGCCAATGATATTGGTGTTGGGTCTCTCCACCAAGGTCCACACTTGATTTCTTTCGAAATTATTGAGCTCATCTTGCATGGCCATCACCCAATCTGGATCACCAAGTGCTTGCTCAACTTTAAGAGGTTCCAAAGAGGAAATAAACGAGTAATATTGGTAAAAGTTTGCTAAATGTGAACGAGTTGTTACCCCTTTCGAAGACTCCTAAGGATGTTGTCAATAGAATGATCCGGTTGTATTATTTGCCTTAGCCCTGGTGATCAATGGCCTCTTGTCCATCTTCTGGATCTTCATTATCTTCTTGCTCGAATATGGGTTATAGGTTCTGTCCTTGAATCGGAGTTGGACTTTGCTGCTGTTGTTAGAGGGAGTGCAGCACTACCGCTCTTATATGTGGCACTGCCGCTCTGCTGATTTGCAGCAGGGGTCTGCTCCTCCTCAGCATCAGGTATGTTAGCGGAACTTTATTCATTAGTAGCTTGAGGAACCTCCACTTCAGTGACTTTGTCTTCTTGTGGTCTTATATCACCAATAGCCAATTGCTTGATTGCTTCACATGGTGGATCGTCCTTTCCTACAACACTTGAATCAACTTGCTCCACTTGAGAGCCATTAGATTCATCAAATGTCACGTCTACCGCTATTTCAACTCTTCCGAAGATTTTGTTGAAAACACGATAGGCATGCTCATTTGATTCATAACTAAGAAGAAAACATTCATCAACTTTAGGTGCAAACTTAGAGGTTTTGGGTTTCTTATTAAGTATGAAACACTTGCATCCAAACACTCTAAAGTAGGACACCTTTGGTTTGTTACCGGTTAGAAGCTCATATAAAGTTTTCTTCAACTTCTTGTGTAGGTAGAGGCAGTTGATGGCATGGCAAGCGACGTTGACGGCTTCGCACCAAAAGAGGTCTGGTGTTTTGTACTCATCTAGCATTGTCCTTGCCATGTCAATTAGGGTATGATTCTTCCTCTCTACTACACCATTTTGTTGAGGGGTGTATGGAGTTGAGAACTGATGCTTGATGCCTTCTTCATCAAGAAACTCCTCAATTTGGATGTTCTTGAATTTGGTCCCATTATCGCTTCTCATTTTCTTTATGGGGAGACCGAACTCCTTTTGAGCTCTTCTAACAAAAGTCTTCATTTTGTCTCTAACTTGACACTTATCAAACAACAAAAATACCCAAGTAAAACGGAAATAATCATCAACAATAACAAGACCATATTTGTTACCCCTGATACTTAGGTAGGCAACCGGTCCAAAGAGATCCATGTGTATGAGCTCCAATGGTTGCGTCATGGTCATGATGCTCTTTGGTGGGTGAGGTACGCCAACTTGCTTTCCGGCTTGACAAGCGCTACATATCTTATCTTTCTCAAAGTGAATATTTGTTAGCCCAAGGATGTGTTCGTCCTTTTAAAGTTTGGCCAAGTTTCTCATCCCAATATGGGATAGTCGGCGATGCCAAAGCCACCCCATGCTAGATTTTGCCACTAAACAAGTCTCAAGATTAGCTTTACTTTTGTTGAAATCAACTAGGTAAAGCTTGTTCTTTAAATGACCCGTAAAGACAATAGATGAATTCTTCCTTCTAAAGACTTCCACACCCTTATCCGTAAAGAGACAATTGAAGCCCATCTCGCATAATTGAGAGACGGATAACAAATTGTAACCTAACGAATCAACATGTAAAACATTTATAATTGAATGCTCAAGGGTTATAGCAACTTTACCGAGACCAATCACATCTCCCTTAGAGTTGTCTCCAAAGAGAATATTTTCATTTGAGTCCATCTTTGAGGTATATGATGAGAACATACTCCTTTCTCCGGTCATATGATTTGTACATCAACTATCAAGCACCCAACTTGACCCACCAGAGGAGTATGCCTGCAAAATAGATTTAGTTGCTTGATTTAGGTCCCTAATTAGACTTGGGGCCTTGCATGTTAGTCACAAGATATTTAGGAACCCAAATAGAAGTATTCCTATATGTGTTGGCTTCCTTTCCAATATATTTAGCAACCACTTTTCTACTGTTGTTGTTTCATAAAACAAAACACGAAGTCAAGCTTTGTCGAGGTGTTTGAAACTTTGGTTGGTAGGCATACTTGTTTATAGTGCCCCATACTGATTCCTTTGGCTTCTGCTGAACCTGTTTCTGCTGGGACACCTTCTTGGGCTTAGTTTGATCAGGAGCATAATTTGTAGCCTTTCCATTTTTATGAGGAGTGGCACAGCCAGCCTTCACTGTGGCACTACTGCTGTCTGTGCAGGCTGATCTGTACCAACTCTTTTCTTCCTCTCAAACTTGACACACTCATAGCTATTATGATCTTTCTTCCATTTGTCTTGGCTCCTGCAGTGTGCCCAAGCCCATGCATAATTGAGGGGTGTCTCCCTTACTTGAATTGAGACACTTTTGAGTCATTTACCTTCTTGTCACTTACTTAAGCCTTACCACTCAAGCAGCCCTTGCCAATGATCTCATTGAGTCTAGCAATTTTTTCTCATTGCCTCCATGTTTGCAAGGTTAGTGAAATAAGCATTAAAATTAATATTATAATATTTTCCACAACCTTGACTAGTGGAGGTAGTAGAGGCATCCTTTGCATTAGAGGGATGTGAGTTGCTATCCCAAAGAATGTTATATTGTAGCTCAAGTTCTTTGTGCTTTTTATCTAAGTCACAATACTTTTTCTTGAGAGCAATATTTTCTTTCTTTGTGATAGCATAATCCTCTTGTTTTTTGGCCAAGGCCCTACGCAATGATTCCATCTCACTTCTCTCTAATGCAAGAGCTTCCTTGCTAGCAATGTAGAGATCCTCTTGTTGGATAAGAGTTTCCTCTCTAGATTCTAGCTCGGCTTGGACACTCTCTAAGTTCTCCATTAGTTTAGTGATGAATAGTTTGGTCTTTCCATCTAAGTTCTTAGTTAATTTATCAATTTCTTCATCACTAGATTTATCATTACTAGAGCTATCACTAATATTACTACTAGAGATATCACTAGGAGGTGGAGGTAGAGGAGCTTTGGCCTTAGATTTAGATTTTACCTTCTCACCCTTTTGCCATAAGACAAATGTGAGAGGAGTAGTAGTCATCATCGGACATATTGGTGAAGAGTCTTGGTGAAGAAGATGGCTCATGGATAGCAATGGTTGCAATTTTCTCATCTTCTTCACTTGAGCTTTCAATAGATGAATCCCATTCATGCCCAATGTGAGCTTCTCCCATGTTTTTCTTGCTCTTTCTCCGGTCAGCCTTGTCCTACTTCTTCTCTTTCTTATACTTGTTCTCCTTAATCTCATATGGGCACTTGGTAATGAAGTGATCGGTACTTCCACAATTGTAGTATGTCCTCTTTTTTGTTTGGAAATTTTCTCTTTACTACCTTGTACCCTTGCTTCTTCAACCCTTTGTGAAACCTCCTCATAAAGAGAGCAACATCATCCACTTTCTCATATTGGTCATCATCATGTTCACTCTCACTAGAGGATGATGTGGTCTCTACTCTTTCTTGAACTTGCTTGATTGCTTTGGGCTTGCTAATTGAAGCTTGCTTGTTGGTCTTGGACTTGCTAGTAGAGCCTTGCTTGCTTGATTTGTTGGCCTTGAGAGCTACATCCTTGTTGATCTTGATGCCTTATAGCTTTGCTTGCAATTCTCCAAGATTCTTTCTCTTATTTGCTTCTTCTCTTTACATGTCAAAGGTCAAGATCCTCTCAAGTACATCATTTGGTGTGAAGCACTCAAACTTCTTGATGAGGACATGACACCCATGCATATGACCATGTTTGACACATGGGATGGAGGGGAAGGAGCCCAGCAAGGGTGTCCAAGTCAAGAAGGAGGCCCAAGGCTAATTCGGTTCGAGTCCCCGAGGTGGAGGCCCAAAGCAACTCAAGTTCGAGTCTGCCTCGGAATCCAGGATCAGTCTGCCTTAAACTGGTCACCCAGGACGCATCCGGACTTCGTTTTTGATGATCCATATATGGATGGAAAGATAATTTGATAAGGAAGCTAATCCAAGTGGTTTCACATCAAAAGCTCTTCGTAATCAATGGGAATCATCAGAACAAGTCAGCATCTAGAATCTGCCAGGGTGCTGCGACACCTTCTTTTGGTCCGTTGGACCGTGTATCGTGTTTGGGCCCATTAGGGGGCGCGTCCAGGGTAGGTGATGACCCTAAGACCTTTATAATCATATGCCACCACCGTCTTTAGGGTTCGGGTTTTGCTTAGATTAATCTGTCAAGAACAGTTTCGCCATTCATCGGTTTGTGAGACCCCAACTTCGTGAGTTTAATCATTCATCTGCAATTTGGTTGCGTTCTTTCTTGTTCTTGCTTGTGTTCTTTGTTGTGTAGGTAGGGATTAGCCTTCTTGGCGAGGTCAACCTGGTCCGTGACTCGGTTGATAACCAGAGGAGTTGTGGTGCTAAGATTACAGGGTTCGATTTTTTGATCTGAAGCCGGATCGGTGTGTCATTCTCTGCCACAACGATAGTTACCTCTACCTGACGGAAGATCGGGATCCCTGTCTCCATTAAGTGGTAATCAAAGCTAAGGTATACCATCATGTTCACTTTTATTCCCTAGTTTTGAGTGTTTCGCATTCGTCCCATAGTCCAGTGCCATACTTGTTTTTCCTGTCCTAGAACCTTCCGCGCCATAGCCTTTGCATATTTCAGTTTCAGAGTCCGTCGTGTTGAGTTTGTGTCCTAGTCGAGGTCTTGTTGCTGGTTAGGTCATGTTAGAGTCCAGTTCGTGTGTTTTTCCCCATCATTTCCATCAAATCTTGGCTGCTGTGACTAATTTTGCACACATTGTTCCCGTTTTGTCCTCTAATTCGGAGCCAATTCTTAAAACTGATCTAGTTTTCGCATACGAACTCCGTTTTCGACGTTCCATATATGCAAATCGATCAGAAAAAAATTTCAGATCTGTCCATCCCCTGCTTTGTTGGGGTCGGAGATTTTTAAATTGGTCAAAAAGTGGTCACAAGATCCTCTTTTCGTGGTCATAAGGTTTTTGTCGATTTTGATCTAGTTTTCTAAAAATTCCACAGGCCACGTCTTTCACTTGTTTGAGCTCATATTTTCTGTGGTTACTTCTTTTGTGCTCCTAAGTAAAGGAAAAATATCAAAAAAATAAAATAAAAAAGTTAAAATTTCCCAAAAAACAACGACAGCCAAAAAAATAGAAAAAAAAGAGGGGCAAAAGAGGAACAATATTTAGAGGAGCACATAGAGAAGACCAAAGTGAGCTGTGTTAGCGTGTGTTGTATGGTTCCTTGTTTGTGTTGTTGTCTCCATCCACCATACTTGTTTTTCTCACACCTATCACCTTGCTATCCACCATACTTTTATCACACACCTGGTACTTGCAACACTTTAGACCAGCAACGAGAACAAGTACTTTGGACTATAATTTAGCATTACTTTCTGTTACTGACTTGTGTGCCAGATATACATATTATTCTGTGTTTGCCTTCCAAGCTCCACAAATTCTTCAGATCAGTACAGAAAAGGGCTTTGCAATCTCGGTACCACTACCTCACAGGTATCACGAACCAGCCACCGATTGTACCGCCACTGCTTGCGTTGGTAAGAACTTTGTAAGAGCTTGGTAAGACGCTTCCACTTGCTGTGAAAAGTGACACCACTACAACCACGTAGTCATTTGGTAGGGATAACTTTCACCGTTTTTTCCTTGTTTTTATGTTTACAATGACAGGTTGTTCGTATCCACCGACTTATGATGGTATAGGTGCTGATGAGACATGGAGTGGGAAATTGCCATCGATAACATATTTGCTACTCGCTTTATGTGTCCAAGGAGGAAGGTAAAAAATGCAGCTAGTGTTTTATGACATTTTGCTTTATCTTGGTGGGAGTCTTTAGATCCTTCTAATAAACCTTAAACTTGGAATGATATGAAACTTATTATGCGAGAAACCTTTGTTAATCCACCTCCTGTTTTGATTTCATATGATGAGGTGCACCATTTAGAGGAAGAGTCTGTTGTTATTCCTCTTGCTATGACTAACCTTCTGCAGGATAATATCCATAAGCGAGAGGATGACATGGAAGAAAATGAGGAGCTCACAACCTCATATGCAAATTCAGAACCATCACTTCACAATGCACCTATTACTCTTGCTGAGAATACAGGTAATGCCCATGGTCCTACACTCACGGAAGGTGAAAATTGTCTTAATGTACTAAATTTTTCCACAAACTATGCTGTCATAGAGCAATTGTTAGTGGAACCCTCTCTTGATTTATCTTTGTCCCATGATAATTTGCTTGATGTTCCTTGTGACAAAGATGAATTGGTTGAAGATGCTTCAGTTTTACATGTTTTGGAACCAGTGACTTGTGCTGAAAATAAACATGTTATTCATATTGCTACTATAATTGATGAGTTCAAACTGTTGTTTTCTTTACATACTTTGGGTTACATTGAATTTGATGTTTTGTGTAGCCTAGATTATTTGGAAAAGAGCCTTTTTAAATATGCTGATTTGCCTTGGTTTTCTAAACACACATATCATGTTATTGGCAGATATAACAATAAGGGACAATACATGATACATCGAGTATACATTCGTAATAATATGAATTCTCCTTTTGTTGTACAAGATTATGATCGTTTAGAGGGCAGCCATAATAATACAAACATTTTCTCATGTTCCTTAAAGAAACAAGTTCACTTCCAAGAAGGGGAGCATTGTTGGTTGCTACCTATGTCTGCTCGACCATCTATTCCTGCATTGTCTTTGGTTAGTTCTAATCTTTTGCAGGATAGTGTTGACATACATCGTGTGTATTCGGATCATGGAGTCTACATGCTTGCTGAAATTTTTATGCGAGATGACATGCTAGAAACTTGGAAACATGGTCACGTTCCTTCTCACAATTATTTCAGTTTTCTTTGTCCTCGCAACCCCGTTCTTCTTTATGTTGTGCAGGATCAGTTTCAAGCGCAATCGACGCCGAAGATGGCTTTTCATCAAGAAGGGGAGGATGATGAGGACATGACACCCATGCATATAACCATGTTTGGCGCATGGGATGGAGGGGAAGGAGTCCAGCAAGGGTGTCCAAGTCAAGAAGGAGGCCCGAGGCTAATTCGGTTCGAGTCCCCGAGGTGGAGGCCCAAAGCAACTCAAGTTCAAGTCTGCCTCGGAATTCAGGATCAGTCTGCCTTAAACTGATCACCTAGGACGTATTCGAACTCTGTTTTCGATAATCCACATATGGATGGAAAGATAATTTGATAAGGAAGCCAATCCAAGTGGTTTCACATCAAAAGCTCTTCGGAATCAACGGGAATCATCGAAACAAGTCAGCGTCCAGAATCTGCCAGGGTGCTACGACACCTTCTTTTGGTCCGTTGGACCGTGTATCGTGTTTGGGCCCATTAGGGGGCGCGTCTAGGGTAGGTGATGACCCTAAGACCTTTATAATCATATGCCACCACCGTCTTTAGGGTTCGGGTTTTGTTTAGATTAATCTGTCAAGAACAGTTTCGCCGTTCATCGGTTTGTGAGACCCCAACTTCGTGAGTTTAATCATTCATCTGCAATTTGGTCGCATTCTTTCTTGTTCTTGCTTGTGTTCTTCGTTGCGTAGGCAGGGATTAGCCTTCTTGGCGAGGTCAACCTGGTATGTGACTCGATTGATAACTAGAGGAGCTGTGGTGCTAAGATTGCAGGGTTCGATCTTTTGATCTGAAGTCAGATCGGTGTGTCATTCTCCGCCACAACGATAGTTACCTCTACCTGATGGAAGATTGGGATCCCCATTCCCAACCAAAAGAAGGTGTAGCAGCACCCTGGCAGATTCTGGACATTGACTTGTTTCGACGATTCCCGTTGATTCCGAAGAGCTTTTGACGTGAAACCACTTGGATTAGCTTCCTTATCAAATTATCTTTCCATCCATATGTGGATCATAAAAAATAGAGTCCGAATGCGTCCTGGGTGACCAGTTTAAGGCAGACTGATCCTGGATTCTGAGGCAGACTCGAACTTGAGTTGCTTTGGGCCTCCACCTCGGGGACTCAAACCGAATTAGCCTCGGGCCTCCTTCTTGACTTGGACACCCTTGCTGGCCTCCTTCCCCTCCATCCCATGCGCCAAACATGGTCATATGCATGGGTGTCATATCCTCATCACTTCTTCTTGTCTCTAATTAGAATTACTACAGTCTCATTTCTTGGCGAATAAACTCCCAACATAATCTTGACAACTTTGTGATCATCTAGCTCATCACAACCATAACCTCTAATCTTACCCACCATGGTCATCAACCTATCAAACATCTCTTGTGGCTCTTCTTCATCCAAGATGACAAATTGGTTGAGTTTGGACATCAACAAATCAATTCTTGCATTTCTCACTTTGTCAACCCCTTCATGTGCAAGATACAAAGTATCCCAAATTTGCTTGGCAACATCCACACCAATCACTCTATTGTACTCATCACTATCCAAGGCACTAAGTAGCACACTAGTATCTTGACCGTTGAGGTGGATGATTCTCATTTCTTCCATGGTTGGATTTTTAGGATCAACCGGTGGCTCAAATCCATTGCAAACAACCTCCCAAATGCCGGGATGAAGACCTATAAGATAGGCTCTCATTAAGTGTTTCCACTTGGCAAAGTTAGTCCCATTGAAATGAGATAACTTGCCCACGGGCACATTGGTGAAAGACTTACGATCATGGTTAGTCATAGACATAGAAGAATAGTTAAAGGATACGACGGCATATTTGTTGTCGTCATTCTTCTTGCCCTTTCCTTTCTTATCCTTCTTGCTATGCACTTGGTAGGACTCATCATCATCACCATCTTCAGAGCTGCTAGATAGCTCACTTGAAGATGCATTGGAGGCTTTTGCTTCTTGTTCCTTCTTCTTTCTTGCTTCTCTTCTTTTTCTTCTAGCTTCTCACTTGAGTCTTCTTTCTTCTTTTCTTACTTTCTTCTCTTCTAACCATTGTTGCTCCTTTTTCTTCTTCTCTCTTGTTTCTCTTTTCTCTTTTTTAGCAGCCCTTCTTCTTCTTCTTCTTCTTCTTTCTTCTTCATTTTGAGCTTTTTTGGCATCGGTTGCCTCTAGCTGCGGGAGTGTGGAGTTGCTCGCTGTAGAGGCGCTAAGTTCACTACTGTCGGTGTCATGCATCCAACATCCTCTAGATCAACATTGATGGGCTTCACAACACCGGATCCTCCCTCAGGCTCCATATCTCACGTGGTGAAGCGCACACGAGGTAACCCTCTCTAATATCACTTGTAGGATCTCTGGTACATCTAGAGGGGGGTGAATAGGCCTATAAAAAATCAACTCAAACCGAAGTTAAATTCACCCGCGGCACTGTCGCTCTGTGAGCACGACATTGCTGCATCTGCAGAAGAGATTAGTTCACAGTTCAAAATCTACCCAATGAAATTTAGATCGGGTAAATTTCTTAGCTTCCTGTAGAGTAGTAGATCACAGATCGATAGCTAAAAGTGGTGGGAACACCACACACAAGTAGATCGGCCTCAAACCCTAGAAATCACCTCAACAACAAAAACACAAGTGTAGCAACACAAGCACAAGATGACATAAGGATTTATCCTATAGTTTAGCTCGCCACCAAGGCTTGCCTAAGTCCACGTTGTTGAGGTATACCACTAAGGCTTAGGGATTTGCAATCCTACCTCGTTCTCAAGTCAAGAGAGTGAACTCTTAAGATTATGAGTAATTTTACTTGCTGCAAGAGGTGGTTACAAACCTCCGGGGGCTACCACAAACTTGGCAAGCTCACCGGGCGATGCTCTACCGGCTATAATCCAAGCTCCAAGAGTAACAAACATAACCGCCGGCCAAAACGTGAACCAAATACTCTTTAGGCTTTGGGAATCAGTGGAGCTGCTCTCTAATCACTTTTGACACCTTTTTCTCTCAAGGATTGATGGGGAAGTCAAAGGGAAAGCTTGAGAGCTTGAAGGGCACCAATGGAGGAGAGAGGAGATGAGCACCTGCTGATTTTCGTCGGTCTGAACCATTGGGGAAGAAGAGAGAGTCGTTATGGAGGACAGGAAAAAGTATAAATACCCCTACCTCCAAACGTTTCTTAACTACGGCAATGCCGCCCTAAGTACGGCAGTGCCTCTCTTCAGGTACGGCACTACCGCACCCAGCAAGACAACAAGGGTGAAGGAGTTGTTAAGTTGGCTATCTTGGCTGAGGTGTGAGGATGTTTTGTGTAAAGATTGAGCATTTGGTCACACACTTTTAACCAGTTGTAGTGTCTCCTTTATAGTATGGATTTTTCCATATTCAATTTCAAAAGATAAAATAATTCAAAACTCCTTTGAGCGTGATGCCGTCCTTATTTGTATTTTGGGGCTCCTTCTTTCCATGTAACATCCTCTATAATGAATTCCCTGCTTGTCATCTTAATAAATCTCATTAGTTCTCTAATTAAGCGGTCATCAACACCAAAACCCACATTAAGGCTTGATTGCACTTACAAGACGCCGCATCCAGACGTCCTATCATCCGGACGCTAGTCTTTTCCATAATTTTTAGAGAGTTAAATGCACCGTAGGTCTATTAACTTTTGGTGGTATGTCATCTAGATCTATCAATTTTCAAACTATATTTTTGGGTCTATTAACTTTTGGTGGTGTGTCAGGTCCATCAACTTTCAAATTGCATTTTTGGGTCTATTAACTTTTGATGGTGTGTCATCTAGGTCCATCAACTTTCAAATTGTATTTTTGGGTCCCTAAACTTTTTAACTGGTTCACCATAGGTCTATACCTCTTCATTTAATGAATAAATCTGACATGGCACGCCAAATAAGCAGCCACCGTGGAGTAGGTGATGAGTCCATAGCTCCTCAAGATGTTTATGGAGACTTGTCTAGTAATAATTCAAATATAGCAGCTGGTAATTCGTTAATATCCTCTGATCTTAAATTTGGGACTATTATTTTTAAAGATAAATATATTGTGGACATGGAGAAATTTATAACTGCTGGACTGTCATCAAAGATATTTTATAGAGATGTCTTATTGTTGCGTGGAAAGGAGAAGAAAATAAAGCCAACAAAATACACCAATACTAATTCTAAAGAGGTGGAGATGAGGAGATCATCAATAGAATTTTTCCAACGTGATTAGCATCCTTGCCGTAGTATTTTATTATTTCCATGCATTAGTTTTCTATCTAGTTGTGATACACGATCTTTTATCTAGCATCTAGCTTTTAGTGCCTGTGTGCACCTATGTACGGGAATCAAATTGGTGGCTGCGTTTGGACGTGCCATGCATGTTAGCCGAATCAGGGACTCAGGGTCAATCGATCCTAGTTGGGCTAGTGGAGTCCAAGTTTTGTTTGTGTCAGGTGGCCTGCGTGCCTATTCCTGTGGGCTTCGGCCGTGTACCGGGTAGATTAGACTGGATTTTATTGTGGAGTTTATTTCCCGTCGAGCCGTTGCTCGAGAAACCCTAGATGGTGATCCCATCAGGTTCTTCGTATTGAAGATTATCTCCGGATGGTGATCTCGTCCTGTACTCCACGGTGGCTACTTTTTTGACGTGTCATGTCAGATCTATTCGCTAAACGAAAGGATATGGACCTACAGTGAACCAGTTAAAAAGTTTAGAGACCCAAAAATATAATTTAAAAGTTGATGGACCTTGATGACGCACCATTAAAAGTTAATGGACCAAAAATACAGTTTGAAAGTTAATGGACCTAGATGACATACCACCAAAAATTAATGGACCTAAAAATACAGTTTAAAAGTTGATGGACCTAGATGACACACCACCTAAAATTAATAGACCTACGATGCATTCAACTTTTTTTAGACTATTTTGATACGGACATCACTGCTTCCAGGTATGTAATGACAATACCAAATCCTTCGTTGCTAAAGGCCTTTAAGAGCTTATTAGATCAAATTGGTTGGATGGGAGGCGTGAACCGCTCATGCTTCCTTTTTCCTCTCCAACTCAAACTTATTCTTTTATATTAGGCTATTTGGCTTTAAATTTGATATTAATATGTGTCTAAATTATAATTATTAAAATAAATTTAATTCTAAGGATCTAAACGGGTCTTAATGAAAATTTGCATAATTCCACATTTTTTACGATTGGTGCTAACTTGCTGATATCACACTATTTCTAAAAAAAAGCGTTACAATTTTTTTACTTCCTGTATGTAAAACTCTCGCGCATGTCTCTCGATCTATTCTGTTACGGAGTACAACGTAGCCCCAATGGCCCAGTTCGTTGCACAGTACGAAAGCCCGGCCCGACGATAAGGAAAAGGCCCAGTTTGGCCATTGCAGCCCTAAGCCTCCAGAGTCTCCCACTCCCCATCGGGCATCGGCGCCGCCACGGCGACGCTCGAGACGCTCGCCGCCGCCTGCCAGGCCGCCACCGTGCACGACTCCGTCTTGCTGTCCTCCTTCGCCGCCTCATCCTCTCCTCCCCGGTTCCCGCCCCTAACGCTAGCACTAGTAGTAAGTCGAGAGGCGGCGTCAAGGGGCTGTCCAACGAGCCGGTGACCCCCTCAACCGCCGCAATTTCGTCGGAGATGGACTTCCAGGTCGTCGTCCTCGCCGGCGGCACCTCCGACTCCGAGAAACTCTCGCCCCTCGTTTCCAAGGTGGTATCCCCCCTTCTCCTTTTTCCCATATCACCTCACCTCATCCCTGTTAGTCTCGCGTCTTAACCTGTACCTAAGCTTCCTCCTCTTCACTGAGCAGGACGTTCCCAAGGCGTTGCTCCCGGTCGCCAACCGCCCCGTGCTCTCTTACGCGCTGGACCTCCTTGAGGCCAGCGACCTCAAGGACCTCATCGTGGTGAGCTCCTCGCTCTTCTGCTTCTCTTCCTCCTGTCACGGCTGTGGTCCCAACTTCCCAAGCCACGAGCAGGATATTGTTTGGCTGATGTGGTGTGGTGCAGGTGGTTGAGGGGCAGGAAGCTGCGCAGCTTGTCGACGCTTGGGTATCCAGTGCATACCTGGATCGGCTTCGAGTGGAGGTGAGTTTGCTTCTGATTCCGTGTCTTTGATTGCAATGCCCAATGCTTGGTTACTTGGGGTATTGCCTTTGTGTTAGTGCTAAGAGTATGTAATTGGAGAAGATCCTAGAAACAAGCGTATAAATTTGTTCTAAGGATGCATGAAGATAAATTAGTTGGATACATTTTCATGGCAGAACTAATCAAGCCTTTAGAACTAGGTATTAGGTCAATGTTTTAGTTCTTAGATAGATTAGATTATTTTTCATGTGGATTTTGAGTTAGTTTGACTAGGCACCCATCTACTAGCATTTGTTATGGTAGGCTGTCTATGGAGGCAGGTTACCTCATCCCTGCATTATCATTGGGACTCTATATGTTTTTTTGTGGAAAATTTTTCTCATGTGTTGTGAGTGGAATTTCATTTAAACAAACTGGTCTTGAAGCGTGGATATGCTATCATACCTGATACCTGTTTGTCTGTGTTGTTGAGGTGCTGATATTTACGACTATTGAAGGCTAATCAGCGTTGGAGAGGCTGCGACTTAGGTGTTGTTTGGCCTCCCCTACTGTCTTTTTTGAGCGAGCTCCTATCCTTTTTTTGCTACAACTTCCTTCCATGCTAGTTAGCCACCTAAGTGGAGATGAGGCACTAGGCAGCAGCCAATCGCTCCCCAAGTTTTGAATCGAATGCCTTCTACAACATGGATGTTGATTTATTTATGATTTATGAATGTAGCATAACATAAGCGAATTCTTTAGTTCTAAATGAAAATTTGATTTCAAGTATGTTCCCTCCATATCTCAGTACCATTTCATGTTGTTCATTTGTTAATTGTTATTCAAACAAGAGTGTACTCTCACTGTGCTCTCCCATTGTTGCTCTTTCTTGCGTTTAAAGTTGGAATTAAGCTGGCTACTAGTTTGAATCTTACAAGATTTATATTTTTCCACCAATGCTTGAATGTAATCTTTGTTGATTTTTCAACACTTTCTTTGATGGCGTGAGACTATATGTCAATCCAAACATAACTCCATTAAAATTTAAATATCTTGTGAGCATGTCTTTGTTCTAACTTATTTCCTTTTTTCATCAATGCTAATTATTAAGCCCATGGATGTTTCTGTTCATGTTATATTATATATAAAGTCAGTATAATATATGATTCTATTTCTAGTAAAGTAACTTCAACTTCTTGAGTTCATTCTTGTTTTTATAAGGTTCTCTCCTAATTCTTTGTTTTCTTTGATTGGCATTTGTTTATTTATGTTATGCTATAAGCTCAATCTCATTGACAAACATTTGAGTGACTGTAGGGGAACATATTTTCATTTTATTTGTGGAAGTAACTCTTGTTTGTATTCAGGTAGTTGTGGTTTCTGAAGACCTTGGAAGTGCTGGTGCATTACGAGCTATTTCGAAGCGACTGACGGCAAATGATATTTTGGTAATGTTTGTGCTTTCATACTATGGCAATGTTGACAAAATGTTGCACGATTCTAACACATTGAGCTGTGTTTGAATAGGTAGTTAGCGGTGACCTGGTAACAGATGTGTTGCCTGGGGCTGTTGCTGCTACTCATAGAAGAAATGGTGCAGCTGTTACTGCTTTACTATGTTCTGTTCCTGTTAGTGGTCCTTCAGACACTGCTTCTTCTAGTGGGAAAGATAAAGCTAAAAAGCCAAATCGTTTGAACATAGTAGGGCTGGACAGGAGTAAACAATTCTTGTTGCATATCGTGTCAGGTTTGCTTACTGTGATTTCATTAAGTGTAATAGAAGGCTAGTAATGTCATGCATGCATGATTCTCATATCTTTCAATGTCACCTGTAGGAACTGATGTTGAAAAAGATGTTCAAGTTCATAAAAGAAAAATACAGGCTGTTGGTCAGGTAAGGCACCTATTCTATGTATCACCTCAGCTACATTTGTTTTTGAGGAATTTCGAGTTTCAGTGCTATGCTATACTTATGGTGACATTGTTACGCATCATGATTCTTGAAAAACAAACAGGCCAATGCTAGGTTGTGTCAGTCTCAAGTTTTTGCAACTGGATTGTCTGTGCAGTGATTTAGATAGACAAATCAGTGGCCCATGGGCAGCCATCTATATTAAGAATTTAAGATATAGGAGTATTGCTGGAAGATTGGGTTCTTGTCATAGTCACTCGGAGGGGTGTTTGGATCTCAGGAGTAAAAACTAATCCTGGGTTTTAGATGCCAAATAGAAGGACTAAACATAGACTGAAAAAATTAATGACGATTAGTTGATGGTTAGACCGTTAGAGGCCATGTCATGTGCGGGCGCACGTACGCCAGGCGCAGGCGAGCCCGCGACGTGCGCCGGGAGGCCGAGCGCGCAGCCAGGACGCAGGAAGGGCAGGCGAGTGGCTAGGAGGAAAGTTAGCCACCTGATTAGTTGTTTCCTTTGTTAGTTATTTCTTTGTTAAGATTAGTCCTACAATTAAGGAGAGCCTTCTCCTTCTGTTTGGCCGAGAGCCATATATGCTTGTACGGGAAACCAATTGAGGGCAAGCAAGAAGTTATCTCTAATCTACCTCTCTTCTCTGTAAGCCGACGACTGAGGGGCATAACCTCGTCGGCGTGACGGACGGCGGCTACGAGCTACGTAGCCGAGGTCCGGCCAGTCAGGGGTTCGAGGCCCTTGACAACCTGGTATCACGGTCTCGTCGATCCTCGCCCACCCGCTCCACCCACTCTTCCACCGCAGCCCACCAGCCGCCGCCGCCGCCATCGCCGCCAACCCCTACCGCAGCCATGGCCGACCCCACCCTTGCCGACGTGCTCGCCGAACTGAGGTCCCTCAGCACGGAGGTGTCGTCTCTGAAGTCCGATATGGCGGCCATGAAGGACAAGTCCTCGTCGTCCTCGGACAACGGAGGGGGCCGTCGCCCCGACGGGCAGCGCGACCAAGATCCGTTCATCAAGCACAAAAAGTGGGACTTCCCCCGCTTTGATGGCACCGTCGATCCGATGCTGTTCATCAACAAATGCGAGTCGTACTTCCGTCACCACCGCACCATGGGAGAGGAACGGGTTCGGATGGCATCTTACCATCTGGACGACGTCGCGCAGCTGTGGTACAACCAGCTCGAAGAAGATGATGGCGCCCCGTCCTGGGGCCGATTCAAAGACCTCCTGAACGAGAGGTTCGGGCCTCCTCTCCGTTCCGCCCCGATGTTCGAGCTTTCCGAGTGCCGGCGCACCGGAACAGTGGAGGAGTACTCCAACCGCTTCCAGGCACTCCTGCCCCGCGCCGGTCGGCTTGACGAGGCTCAGCGGGTGCAACTCTTCACCGGCGGCCTCCTTCCGCCTCTGAGTCACGCGGTGCGCATCCACAATCCTGACACGCTCGCCGCCGCGATGAGCCTGGCGCGCCAAGTGGAGCTCATGGAGATCGACAGGCCACCTCAGGCCCCGGTCCGGCCTGGCGCGCGCGGTCTGCTGCCGCCGCCGCCGCCTCGCCAAGCTCTTCCCGCACCGCCCCAGCAGCTGGCACTTCCCGCGCCGCCGGCGGGTGCCGACCAGGGACGCCGCGAGGTCAACCAGCGGCGCCTCTCCACGGCGGAGCAGGCGGAACGTCGCCGCCTTGGCCTCTGTTTTAACTGTGATGAAAAGTACTCTCGTGGCCATAACAGGTTTTGCAAGCGGATTTTCTTCGTGGACGGTGTGGAGATTGATGACACCGAAGACGCCGCTGATGCCGGGGACAAGGACGCCCCCTGCTTCTCGCTGCAGGCGGTGGCCGGTGTGTCCATGACGGACACCATGCAGCTCGCGGTGACACTGGGGGCCGCCTCGCTCGTCGCCCTCCTCGACTCCGGCAGCACCCACAATTTCATCTCCGAGGAGGCCGCGCGGCGCTTGGAACTTCCTCTCCGGCAACGTCCCCGTCTCACGGCCATGGTCACCAATGGCGAGAAGATCACCTGCGCCGGCGTCATCCGCGACGCGCCGCTGCTCATCGCCGGTGCTGCGTTCCCGGCGGATCTCTTCGTCATGCCCCTGGCCGGGTATGACATCGTCCTCGGCACCAAGTGGCTCGGCGCGTTGGGGCCCATTGTCTGGGACCTGGCCAACCGGCGCATGTCTTTCCAGCATGGGGGCCGCACCATCTCCTGGGCTGGACTGGCCACGGCGGCGGGGCCGGCGGCGCGCGCCTTGTCCACTGGCGAGCCGCTCCTGGAGGCTCTCCTCGACGCGTTTGCAGGGGTCTTCGCCACTCCGACTGGCCTGCCCCCCAAGCGCGCCCATGATCACCGCATCCTGCTGAAGCCCGCTGCACAGCCGGTAGCCGTACGCCCCTATCGGTACCCGGCTGCCCACAAGGATGAGTTGGAGCGGCAATGTGCCGCCATGATTGAACAAGGGATCGTCCGCCGCAGCGACTCCCCGTTCTCGTCGCCGGTCCTCCTTGTGAAGAAGCCCGACGGTTCCTGGCGCTTCTGCGTCGACTACCGGGCCCTGAACGCCGTGACGGTCAAAGACGCCTTCCCAATCCCGGTGGTGGATGAGCTGCTGGATGAGCTCAATGGCGCCAAATTCTTCTCCAAGCTAGACCTGCGGTCGGGGTACCACCAGGTCCGCATGCGGCCCGAGGACATCCACAAGACGGCGTTCCGCACGCATGACGGCCTGTACGAGTTCCTGGTCATGGCGTTCGGACTCTGCAACGCACCGGCCACGTTCCAAGCCTTGATGAACGACGTTTTGCGGCCGTTCCTCCGTCGCTTCGTCCTCGTATTTTTTGACGATATCTTGATTTACAGCAGGACATGGGTGGATCACCTGCGGCACCTGCGTGCTGTCTTCGACGAGCTCAGCCGCCATCAGCTCTTCGTCAAGCGCACCAAATGCTCCTTCGGTGCCTCCGCCGTCGCCTACCTCGGCCACGTTATCTCCGCTGCGGGCGTCGCCATGGATCCGGCCAAGGTGCAGGCCATCCATGATTGGCCGGCGCCACGCTCCGCCCGTGCTGTTCGTGGCTTCCTCGGACTCGCGGGGTACTACCGCAAGTTCGTGCATAACTATGGCACGGTGGCCGCGCCCCTGACGGCGTTGCTCAAGAAGGATGGCTTCGCATGGGACGACGCAGCGGCCGCGGCGTTCTCGGCGCTCAAAGCGGCGGTCACGTCGGCCCCCGTCCTCGCCATGCCCGACTTCGCCAAGCTGTTCGTCGTCGAGTGTGACGTGTCCACGGTTGGCTTTGGGGCGGTACTAATCCAGGCGGGACACCCGGTGGCGTACTTCAGCCGGCCAGTGGCACCGCGCCACCGCGCCCTGGCTGCCTACGAGCGCGAGCTCATTGGCCTGGTTCAGGCGGTTCGGCATTGGAGGCCCTACCTGTGGGGGCGCCGCTTCATCGTCAAGACGGACCACTACAGCTTGAAATACCTCCTCGATCAGCGTCTCGCCACGATTCCGCAGCACCACTGGGTCGGCAAGCTCTTGGGCTTCGACTTCACAGTGGAGTACCGCTCCGGGGCTACGAACACTGTCGCCGACGCTCTATCCCGCCGCGACAACGATGCGGGCGAGCTGCTGGCCATTTCAGCGCCCCGGTTCGACTTCATCGAGCGCCTCCGCCATGCCCAGGCCACCGACCCAGCGCTGGTCGCCGTCCACGACGAACTCCGTGCGGGCACCCGCGCCGCGCCGTGGGCCATCATCGATGGCATGGTCACCCTGGCGGGCCGCCTCTACATCCCGCCCGCGTCGCCACTCCTTCAGGAGATCCTGGCCGCGGTCCACGACGACGGCCATGAAGGCGTTCATCGCACGCTGCACCGCCTACGGCGTGATTTTCATTTCCCCAACATGCGTCGTTTGGTGCAGGATTTTGTGAAGGCGTGCACCACGTGCCAGAAGTACAAGACGGACCACCTGAGGTCGGCCGGGCTGCTCCAACCGCTGCCCATTCCGTCCAGCGTTTGGGCCGACATCGGCATCGATTTCATTGAAGCGCTGCCCCGGGTGCAGGGCAAGACAGTCATCCTCTCCGTCGTCGACCGCTTCAGCAAGTACTGCCACTTCATTCCGCTGGCGCACCCCTACACCGCCGAATCCGTCGCCCAAGCGTTCTTCGGCGACATCGTCCGCCTTCATGACATTCCCTAGTCCATCGTCTCGGACCGCGACCCGGTGTTCACGTCGGCGTTCTGGACCGAGCTCATGCGCCTCACTGGCACCAAGCTCTTCATGTCGTCGGCCTTTCACCCGCAAACGGATGGCCAGACGGAGGCCGCCAACAGGGTGATCGTCATGTACCTCCGCTGCTTCACCGGCGACCGTCCTCGACAGTGGCTTCGCTGGCTCCCGTGGGCCGAATACACCTACAACACGGCCTTCCAATCGTCGCTCCGGGAGACGCCGTTCCGCGTGGTCTATGGCCGCGATCCGCCAACCATCCGCTCTTATGAGCCTGGCGAGACACGCGTGGCTGCTGTTGCCCAGGAGATGGAGGACCGCGCGGCCTTCCTCGACGACGTCCGCTACCGCCTCGAACAGGCCCAGGCGGTCCAGAAGCGTGTCTACGACCAGCACCATCGTCCAGTGGCTTTCCAAGTTGGTGACTGGGCACTCCTCCGGCTCCGGCAGCGCCCAGCAGCGTCACTGCCACGTACCACCACCGGCAAGCTCAAGCCCCGGTTCGTCGGGCCGTATCGCGTCGGGGAGGTCATCAACGCCGTGGCTGTCCGGCTCGATCTTCCACCAGGGGCCCGCCTCCATGATGTGTTCCACGTTGGGGTGCTCAAGAAGTTCGTTGGCACGCCGCCTGCAACACCCCCGGCACTGCCACCAACCCACAACGGCGCTATGGTGCCGGTGCCTGCGGCGGTCACCGCCGGTCGGCTGGCTCGCGGGGTACGGCAGGTGTTGGTCCAGTGGCAAGATGAGCCGGCTGCATCGGCAAGCTGGGAGGACTACGACGACTTCCGTGCTCGGTTCCCTGATTTTCAGCTCGAGGACGAGCTGGTCTTCGACGGCGGGAGAGATGTCATGTGCGGGCGCACGTACGCCAGGCGCAGGCGAGCCCGCGACGTGCGCCGGGAGGCCGAGCGCGCAGCCAGGACGCAGGAAGGGCAGGCGAGTGGCTAGGAGGAAAGTTAGCCACCTGATTAGTTGTTTCCTTTGTTAGTTATTTCTTTGTTAAGATTAGTCCTACAATTAAGGAGAGCCTTCTCCTTCTGTTTGGCCGAGAGCCATATATGCTTGTATGGGAAACCAATTGAGGGCAAGCAAGAAGTTATCTCTAATCTACCTCTCTTCTCTGTAAGCCGACGGCTGAGGGGCATAACCTCGCCGGCGTGACGGACGGCGGCTACGAGCTACGTAGCCGAGGTCCGGCCAGTCAAGGGTTCGAGGCCCTTGACAGGCCATTAGAAAAATTAGTTCACATTTAGCCTATTATCGTACGATGACTAATTTTTAGCCCTGAGATCTAAACACCCCTTAGGCATGGCAACTGTGGAGTATTTGTAACACGGGAAAAATCTTGTGCTATATTGCTATTGATTTGGTACTATACCTGTCACTAGAATAATTCGATGTTCACACAGTAATAAGCTAGCTTTACAGACTCAAAGTAGCTGCTGTTTATACTGACTGTCAAGCACAAATCATGATGAGTTGCACAAATCTGATAAGTAATAATTAATAACTCACACCTCTTCATTTCCGTTGGAAGCATCGGAAAATTGGAAACTTTCACAAAGTCTATTTCAGCTTTCAACAATGTTCTCCTATATAAATTATAAAACACATCTCCTTACTATTTGTCTTCTCTATTTCATATATATACTGGCCTTTTAATCATGTTAATATTGCTGGGTTGTTGGATTATGACATTGAACAGTATCTGGTATGGTCGTCCTTTGGAGTTTGGGTATTCCTTTATTTTTTGGAATATGATTATCTTAGGGGTGCATGGAGTAATCTTGTTACTTTGTTTTCGGCCGTTCTGTCTTATGTTACGGTTAGCAGGTCTTGGAAGTCAATAATGTACAGAATCCAATGATTTGGCATTTGAAGTGAGGTATTTTATTTTATTTTGGTTCTTTTTGCTCCTGTATGCCCTCTTCATCATGGGCACTGGTATAGGATGTTACCAAATATAAATGTATTTCAAAGCTTAATTCACCCTTTGTTTTTTGTTTTTCTAGAACCTCCTTTTAACAAAGTTGTGGGTTGGTATCGCAAGACATGCTCATTTTGGGCTAAAACTTTAGTACCTTAGCTATGGACACATTACTTGATGAAAAGTTTTGAGTCTGTGAAATTTTATTGATTGATGGGGCAATCTGATATAACCTCAAACTTCACAAAAGCACAACTTAGCTGTCAGAAGTCTGTAAAATCTTATTCATTCTTTCTTTGTTGTCTGTGTACACCACGTTATTTGTTTACAAGTAACACAACAACTGGTAATATAGGAGTCATACTCTTCTAAGAAAGCAAGTGAAGAAACTTATCGTCCCTTTATGGACGATCTGTTCTGGGAACTGAATGATAGCTCAATTGGTAGAACCTCCAGTAGAGAGGCTCGCCACTTGCCAGCCAGCTCTCCTGAGAACTGGTTTCTGCGAGTTTTCTAGCCAGCCATGGTTGGGCACTCCTTAAAGGCGAAGCCAGGGTGAAGTCTTCTCCCTGTGGTCAAGTTCTTTTTTCCTTTTAACGGTCTCAGTCCCTTGATAGCTTAGTTGCGATATACGGTACTTAGACACTTAATAATTGCATTTTTGTTGGATGTTCATATAAAATTTTAATGTGAATTAATAACAGTCATGTTAATCGGTCTGTAATGATTTGGTTTAATTTAAATTCAGAAAAGCACTCAGTTTGATTGGTTTGATGAACTATAAATTAAACTAAATATGATATTCTTCTTTTATTAGATGGAAATTCGAAGTGACCTAATGGATGCACATCTTTATGCTTTTAAGAGGTTAGTCTATATTTTTTTAAACCTTTTGTTATGTCTTGTTGGGTCATTCTTTTAAATATGCTCACACTCAAGCCATAATTTACTGCTGGTCACAGGACAATATTACAGGACGTATTGGAACAGAAGGAAGCATACCGTAGCATTAGACTTGAAGTCCTCCCGTATTTAGTTAGGAGTCAATTGGTATGCTCATGCTTAATAACATGTAAACATGTAACACTTTCATCTGAAGCAGTATTTAACTGTTGTAAACATGAACAGAGATCAGCTCCATCAGGTGGCAGTGGAACAGCAGTTGACGAAACTGGGAGCAGTGCTGTTCAGTCCAGTGGTAATTTGCAGTGTTTGTCGCAGCATCGTGTCATTGCATCATCTGCTTTCAAACAGAATGTACTATCAAGATCAAGTGGTGGACATAGGTGCTGTGCTTATATTGCTACTAAAAGCAAATACTGTCACCGCTTGAACTCAATTCAATCATATTGTGATATCAATCGAGATGTAAGGATTTCATTCTACAGGGAATTATTTTGTCACATGCACCACTATCGAATCATGATTAAGTTATTATTATTTTGTATTGAAGGTTATAGGGGAAGCTAGCCACCTGTCTGGTTATTCGTTCTCCGCACAAAACAATATCATCCACCCATCCTCTGTTCTTGGATCAAAGACTACAGTAAGTCTGCTGAAGTACTAGCAATCTAGCATCATGAGATGGTCGCCTGAAAATACAGAGAACATATCGTGAAATGAATTTAGGATGTGATTATGTTAGCTGCTACCATGTTGCGTATATATATGAAAATATTGATTTGTTTGCTTTAAGATAATATTGATCTTTCATTTGTGGGTTTTCAATATCAGTATGCTTCAGTTAAAATTGTGATTACTTTGCCATGTTGGCAAGCATTTAAAGAGGGATCATGACATGAAAGTACTTTTATTGAGAGATTAATAATGGTTTTTCATGTGACAAATCTAAGACTTTTTAATGCATGCCAATGATCAAACTTTACAATGTTTGGTTGCATGTCTTGATTATCTATTTGACTTCAGAGGAAAAGTGCTTTTGGTACATTAATAATGAGATTTTTTTAATCCAATTCTGCATGATGTTTGATGTTTGAAATGGTTACAATTTCTATTTTGGCTTATTGTGTTGTATTTTATGTTTGTTTAGATAGGACCACATTGTATTCTTGCTGAGGGTTCACAGCTAGGTGACAAGTGTAGTGTGAAGCGATCCGTAATTGGTCGTCATTGCCGAATTGGTTCCAATGTAAAGGTAATTCCAGTGTGACTTGCTATTCCATTTTAATGATTTTTGTATGCTCTCGGTCAATGTTTTCAAGTCATCCAGTCGAACCTAGTCGCCATGGGACCGACTAGGACGATTAATCACGATTAATCGCTATTAATCGGATGACTTGTACAAGTCGACGGTACCCCTAATCAGTCAGCAGGGACCGATTAGGATGATTAATCGTGATTAATCACGATTAATCGGACGACTTGAAAACATTGCTCTCGGTAAAAAAAGTTACTACCTTGATATCATGCTAAAAAGCTGTACTTGCTGGCTTATGTAGCAAAACTAGGAATTGGCATGTTGGGTGTGCATTACAGGGCACAGAAACTGGTTGTATTTGTAACCAGTAGTGTTCTTTTAGATCTAGCTTGCTTAGGCTTCAGTGCGTTCCTTAATATAACCTTCCCTGCAGAGGCATGGGTATCCATATTTCTATACTACTATTCTTCGCCATCATGCTGTATTCCTTGCAAAAGGAGTCAATGTTCATAAACCTTTCAAAGATTTTCTGTTAACTAGCAAGATGCAATTGATAATATACTAGATATGTGCCTGTGCGTTGCACCGGGTCACAAACTTTTGTCCACGTCACCAGGTCGCGGGTTCGAAGCAGCCTCTCCGCGGATTTTGCGTGGGGAAGGCTTGCCTCGGTTTTTCCTTCCCCAGACCCCACTCATGTGGGAGCCTCCGGCACTGGGTCTGCCCGACAGCGACGCACTTGGCCTGTGGCTTAGACATAGAAAATACAAAGCACATTCCCTGATCTTTATTATCATTTAATTTTCTTAATAGTCAAAAACTAAATCAAAAGACCTTCTGTCATGACATCTTTGGTGTGCTTTGGAAACCCAAGCATTACATAAGTTCTCCAAAAACCTAAAAAAAAACCAATAATAATTTCTCTTATCGTTTACTCCTGCAGTATACATGTAAATGTTTTAATCATTTAATAATTAATTTAATTACGCTTACAAAAGCATTTGCAAATGCTCCTTTCTTGTTTGAGTGGATCCCACTGCTAGCAGGGCAAGCCACTTACGGCTTGCGTGTTTGTTGAGCGGCGGCTCCTGCGTATTGCTTTCTAGTATTGGTAGTGTATTCATGTTTTTTATTTTCCAAGGAAAAAGAAGGTATATGGCATCAGCATGATGTCTCGGCTCCGTATTGCACCAGCTGTTTACACGGCATGCAACGGCCTGGGTTTGGACTCTGCATCGCAATGCATGAGGGCATGCACCATACGGCCTGGGGGCATGCGGGGCGGGCGTGGGGAGACAGCGCAGACGTGGGTTCGGTCTCGGTTCCATAGCCTGGGGTGCGCACGAAATAGCTGTGGATGAAACCTCCTCACGCTTTTTAGGTGGTAATAGATGTTTGTTCTCTGTAAGGAATCCTTTGTGATTGTCTTGCAGTTATATCTTGATGCTTAATTGAATTACTGTTTGGCCTTTTAGATATCCATGCCAGATTTAAGTTCCATTCTGGTTTAAAGCTTCTTTGTTTCCTTCTCATGAAAGAAATCATTTCCTGCAGATTGTCAACTCTGTTGTGATGAATCACGTTGTTATGGAAGATGGTTGCCACATCCAAGGTTCTGTTGTATGTAATAATGTTCAACTGCAAGAACGGGCTGTTCTGAAAGATTGCCAGGTACTCTCTTCTGTACTCCCTTTAGCAGAATTGGCCAGCAATATCTTCCGTTGTGTCATAGCCTTCCTAGGTTTATTTATTAGAAAAATAATCATTAGTGGCCAAAAGTTTGTTTTTTGGACTGTCAAGGTCTATAGTGATTTAATCTTGATCAGGAGTGGAGCTCCTTAGTTGCCCAGTGATGGTCTTATCATGTGGAGTGCAGCTGCTTACCAGTTTGTTAACTGAAATGGATGCAAAGCTTAAATTCATATTTATTTCTTCAATCTCCCATTTTTCAGGTTGGAGCTGGTTATATTGTGACTGCTGGCAGCGAGCACAAAGCAGAATCCCTAGCAAGAAAGTACAGTGAGCTTTGACTGTTTTGTTGGATCCTGAATGATTCTGTGTTCACTTGAGATGCACCCCTTCAGAGAAAAAAAGGGTAGCAGTTCTTGTCCAAAATTTATAAAATATGTCATTATGTACAACAGCACAGTTTTGATTGCAGTGTACCAGTGCGAAAGGTTTTGGTTGCTTATCTATCCTAACAGGCTGCTTGAGCAAGTTGCATGCTGTCTGACGAGTGACGACAATGGATTATAGTTAGGGCATGTTGTAGGGAGCTACGAGTACTTGTGTTTTTTGAGAGGCCAGGTTGTTGCGCCTATTATACCTTCGGAAATCGGAATGGTGGTGTCTTAGATGTGTTTGTTTGTGCTTGGTTGAGAGGGATAGATTTACCTCTGTTCTTTGTTTGGTTGGGGTGATCGGTTCAAATGGGACTCACCTATCAGTAGTGGACCAAAACCGTGAGCCACTCTAGTGCATGTGCGTCCTCTCTACGGTCTGCCCCGCGTGCATCACCCCTCACCCTAGATTCTTTTTTTAATTTTAACACTTTTTTAAAAATTAATTTTAAATTTAACACTGTCTGTTTTTTTTAAACTAATACTTTTGGTCGCGTCTATTGCTTTGATGTGGCCAAATGCCTGTACCGTGTCATGCATGGTGGCGCGGCAGCGGGCTGACGTGGCGACGACCGGAATCGCGATCGTTGACGTGGTAGGGCTCTGTCGCGCCACCGATTTTGACGCGGCAGTGTCGCGTCACGGAGCATGGCGCGGCTGGGCCAAATAAATATCGCGAGCGAGCCCGTCCGCCCGCACACACCCCTGCCCACCCGCTCGTCGCCGCGCATCGCTCGCTGCACGTGCCCTGCCGCCGCGCAGCGCCTGCCTAGGCTGCGCCACGAACGCCGGTGCGTCAAGGTCGCCCGCTCTTAAGGTACCTCCATCTTGATTTTATGTTATTTTGATTATTATTGTTTTAGGATAATTAGTGATTTAGGATAGTTAGTGTTTTATGATTGTTATTGATTTATGATAGTTTGTCAAATTTAAGATAGTTAATGATTTAGGATAGTTATGTTAGTGAATTTATTTGTGATTTACGTAGGTAGTTTTTAGGTTGAGGTTGTGTGTTCTAGTATAGTTAGGATTTTGGGTTTAGGGATTGATTATGTATTTATTATTTAGTTTATAGTTAGTTATTTAGTTAGGGATTTTGGGTATAGATACTAGTTTACAAATGTCGGTATTTACTAGTGCGTGATACGTCGATTTTGATGACTTCATGAAGTTTCGTCAAATGCTTATATTCCTAGTAAAGTTGTTTATGTTACTAGTGCGTGATATGTCTGTTAATGTTACTTTGAATATATACATGTGCTTTCATATTGTGTTCGTATTGCATAACAAGTTCAAATTTTGCAATGCTACATAATGTTAATTTGAATTTTGTTAATTTGAATACTCTAACGCTTAGTTTATCAATTTATAACAGTATGACCCCTTCCATGCAGCACCCGTTGTACCCCATTCTTGAGGTAGAGTACGACGACCAGCACCGAGCACACATCTTGAGTGACAACGACGCAGAGGTGGCCTTGCCTACTTTGAGGCCCCGCACACACACTAAGGCGTACCAGTGGGACGAGCGTTATGCGCCGTACATACAGCGTGTCGGCTTCCTCGGGCTTATCCATGTTGTCAACCACGGTCTTCCGCCCCTTGACCCAACACTACTTACTGTAGCTGTAGATAGATGCGAGTGCATTATTTGTGCGTAAACTTTCTTGTAACAAATTTGAGACAACTAACAGTTGTTCTATTCATATAACAGGTGGAGGCCTGAGACCCACATGTTCCACCTACCTTGTGGCGAAATAACCTTGACCATGCAGGACGTGAAGGCTATTTTTGGCCTTCGGTTGGGGGACTTCCAGTGACAGGGATAGTTGACAACGATTACTGTAGGGAACCGGTGGCTCAGTTTACTGGTTTTCTTCCACCGGACGATGAGGCTTCCAAGAAAAATAAGTGAGAAATTGAAGCCTATTTAATACTTGCATTGCTTTCATGTGGTCTCATTTTCTTTGGTAAATTTCAGAAAAACTTCCGGTGTTTCGTCGTCTGGATCACGGATGAAAGGTCCTAATGGCTAGAGAGAGGTGAATAGCCTATTAAAAATTTCTACAACAACACTTAATAAACTGGTTAGACAATTATAAGACGAAGCAAGTGTTGCGCTAGTCTACTAAAATAGCAAGCCACATACCACAATTCTAGTTTATAGAGTTTCTATCTACACAATAGCTATGACACTACACTAAGTTGGTGTGCTCTCAAAAGCTAACTAAAGAGCCACACTAACCAAACTAACAAGCTCTCATAACTAGCTACACTAAAGAGCTTGATAACTAGTTTGCGGTAATGTAATAAGAGTGAGCAATTTGTTTATACTGTCATGTCGAAGAAGGAGCCAATCAATCATAAGAATGAATACCAATGAAGGTCAATCACCTCGGAATCAAATGATGAACACAATGATTTTTACCGAGGTTCACTTGCTTGCCGATAAGCTACTCCTTGTTGTGGCGATTCACTCACTTGGAGGTTCACGAGTTAATTGGCATCACACGTCAAACCCTCAATAGAGTGCCGCACAACCAACATAAGATGAGGATCACACAAGCCACGAGCAATCCACTAGAGTGTCTTTTGGCTCTCCGCCGAGGAAAGGTCAAGAACCCCTCACAATCATCACGATCGAAGTCGGAGACAATCACCACCCTCCGCTCGACGATCCTCACTGCTCCAAGCCATCTAGGTGGCGACAACCACCAAGAGTAACAAGTGAATCCCGCAGCGAAACACGAACACCAAGTGCCTCTAGATGCAACACTCAAGCAATGCACTTGGATTCTCTCCTAATCTCACAAAGATGATGAATCAATGATAGAGATGAGTGGGAGGGCTTTGGCTAAGCTCATAAGGTTGCTATGTTAATGCAAATGGCCAAGAGAGTGAGCTTGAGCCAGCCATGAGGCTTAAATAGAAGCCCCCCACGAAATATAGCCGTTGTACCCCTTCACTAGGCACAACACGGGGTGACCGGACACTCCGGTCATATTGACCGGACGTTGGACCTCAGCGTCCGGTCACGCGATGCGTGCCATGTGTCCCCTCTCTTCAAATGTTGATCGCCCGATCTCAACGGTGAAGTGATGACCAGACATAGCAGCTCAAAGTGACCGGACGCTGAACCCCAGCGTCCGGTCACTTGGTGTTTCCCCTGTGCATGACCATGTCAGTGTGACCGGACGCAGCCAGCCAGTGTCCGATCGTTTCAGCGCTAGCGTCCGGTCGACGACCGATGCTGCGCTTCTTCTGCTGCTACTGACCGGACGCGCCGGTCCTTCAGAGACCAGCGTCCGGTCACTTACAGTGACCACGTTCACCTGAGTTTAGGGCGCCGGTGGCACCGTCGGACTATTTGCACTCTACGGGCGGACACTCCACCGGTGAAGTTTATAACCCTTGCTCAAATGTGCCAACCACCAAGTGTATCACCTTGTGCACATGTGTTAGCATATTTTCACAAATATTTTCAAGGGTGTTAGCACTCCACTAGATCCTAAATGCATATGTAATGAGTTAGAGCATCTAGTGGCACTTTGATAACTGCATTCTGATACGAGTTTCACCCCTCTTAATAGTATGACTATCGAACCTAAATATGATCACACTCTCTAAGTGTCTTGATCACCAAAACAAAATAGCTTCTACTATTTATACATTTACCTTGAGCCTTTTGTTTTTCTCTTTCTTTTTTTCAAGTCCAATCACTTGATCATCACCATGGCATCATCATCATCATGTCATGATCTTCATTTGCTTCACCACTTGGAATGTGCTACCTATGTCATGATCACTTGATAAACTAGGTTAGCACTTAGGGTTTCATCAATTCACCAAAACCAAACTAGAGCTTTCAACGGAGCTCTTTGATTACTTGGACTCATAGGCTGAGGAGGCTCAGATCGACATGTTCGCTCGAGTGTGGCTCTGTCACTTTCTTGGTGCTTTCCTCTTCCCAGACACCTCGGGCAACACCATCAGTTAGATCTTCCTTGAAATACTACGCCAGCTGTGGGAGAACATAGCGTCGTACAGCTGGGGTAGCACAGTCCTAGCATGGACATATCGACAGCTATGTGTTGCCTGCCATCGCACCTCAGGGTATGCGAACCTTGGAGGTTGCTCGTACCTACTCCAGGTTTGGTGTTGGGAACGATGGCCCGTTGGGAGGCCCCTTAGTACTGGTTTACCGGTAAGTACTTTGGTTCATTATATTCTTCGATATGGTTATATATGATGAGTTTATTAATGGCTAATTCATTATCGTGTTCAATGCAGCAATGGAACAGGCAGGATACACTCCCTACAGCTCTGTTTATCTGGACAAAATCAGAGTTAGTTAGAGGGAACGTGAGGCGCAAGTACAGGGAGTACACGGACGGTGTCGACATCTTGACACAACACCAGGTTACGCTCTCTTTACTATCATACATGTGTCTTGTTCGATCTACACTATATCATAGCCTAACTCAATTATGAAATGTCCTCTACGACCAGCACCATCGTCCAGTGGCTTTCCAAGTTGGTGACTGGGCACTCCTCCTGCTCCGGCAAGCGCCCCAGCAGCGGCACTGCCACGTACCACCACCACCGGCAAGCTCAAGCCCCGGTTTCGTCGGGCCGTATCGCGTCGGGGAGGTCATCAACGCCGTGGCTGTCCGGCTCGATCTTCCACCAGGGGGCCCCCCGCCTCCATGATGTGGTCCACGTTGGGGTGCAGTCAAGAAGTTCGTTGGCACGCCGCCTGCAACACCCCCCGGCACTGCCACCAACCCACAACGGCGCTATGGTGCCGGTGCCTGCGGCGGTCACCGCCGGTTCGGCTGGCTCGCGGGGTACGGCAGGGTGTTGGTCCAGTGGCAAGATGAGCCGGCGCATCGGCAAGCTGGGAGGACTACGACGACTTTCCGTGCTCGGTTCCCTGATTTCAGCTTCGAGGACGAGCTGGTCTTCGACGGCGGGAAGAGATGTCATGTGCGGGCGCACGTACGCCAGGCGCAGGCGAGCCCGCGACGTGCGCCGGGAGGCCGAGCGCGCAGCCAGGACGCAGGAAGGGCAGGCGAGTGGCTAGGAGGAAGTTAGCCACCTGATTAGTTGTTTTCCTTTGTTAGTTATTTCTTTGTTAAGATTAGTCCTACAATTAAGGAGAGCCTTCTCCTTCTGTTTGGGGCCGAGAGCCATATATGCTTGTATGGGAAACCAATTGAGGGCAAGCAAGAAGTTATCTCTAATCTACCTCTCTTCTCTGTAAGCCGACGGCTGAGGGCATAACCTCGGCCGGCGTGACGACGGCGGCTACGAGCTACGTAGCCGAGGTCCGGCCAGTCAAGGGTTTCGAGGCCCTTGACAGGCCATTAGAAAAATTAGTTCACATTTAGCCTATTATCGTACGATGACTAATTTTTACGCCCTGAGATCTAAACACCCCTTAGGCATGGCAACTGTGGAGTATTGTAACACGGGAAAAATCTTGTGCTATATTGCTATTGATTTGGTACTATACCTGTCACTAGAATAATTCGATGTTCACACAGTAATAAGCTAGCTTTACAGACTCAAAGTAGCTGCTGTTTATACTGACTGTCAAGCACAAATCATGATGAGTTGCACAAATCTGATAAGTAATAATTAATAACTCACACCTCTTCATTTCCGTTGGAAGCATCGGAAAATTGGAAACTTTCACAAAGTCTATTTCAGCTTTCAACAATGTTCTCCTATATAAATTATAAAACACATCTCCTTACTATTTGTCTTCTCTATTTCATATATATACTGGCCTTTAATCATGTTAAATATTGCTGGGTTTGTTGGATTATGACATTGAACAGTATCTGTATGGTCGTCCTTTGGAGTTTGGGTATTCCTTTATTTTTTGGAATATGATTATCTTAGGGGGTGCATGGAGTAATCTTGTTACTTTTGTTTCGGCCGTTCTGTCTTATGTTACGGTTAGCAGGTCTTGGAAGTCAATAATGTACAGAATCCAATGATTTGGCATTTGAAGTGAGGTATTTTATTTTATTTTGGTTCTTTTTGCTCCTGTATGCCCTCTTCATCATGGGCACTGGTATAGGATGTTACCAAATATAAATGTATTTCAAAGCTTAATTCACCCTTTGTTTTTTGTTTTTCTAGAACCTCCTTTTAACAAAGTTGTGGGTTGGTATCGCAAGACATGCTCATTTTGGGCTAAAACTTTAGTACCTTAGCTATGGACACATTACTTGATGAAAAGTTTTGAGTCTGTGAATTTTATTGATTGATGGGGCAATCTGATATAACCTCAAACTTCACAAAAGCACAACTTAGCTGTCAGAAGTCTGTAAAAATCTTATTCATTCTTTCTTTGTTGTCTGTGTACACCACGTTATTTGTTTACAAGTAACACAACAACTGGTAATATAGGAGTCATACTCTTCTAAGAAAGCAAGTGAAGAAACTTATCGTCCCTTTATGGACGATCTGTTCTGGGAACTGAATGATAGCTCAATTGGTAGAACCTCCAGTAGAGAGGCTCGCCACTTGCCAGCCAGCTCTCCTGAGAACTGGTTTCTGCGAGTTTTCTAGCCAGCCATGGTTGGGCACTCCTTAAAGGCGAAGCCAGGGTGAAGTCTTCTCCCTGTGGTCAAGTTCTTTTTTCCTTTTAAACGGTCTCAGTCCCTTGATAGCTTAGTTGCGATATACGGTACTTAGACACTTAATAATTGCATTTTTGTTGGATGTTCATATAAAATTTTAATGTGAATTAATAACAGTCATGTTAATCGGTCTGTAATGATTTGGTTTAATTTAAATTCAGAAAAGCACTCAGTTTGATTGGTTTGATGAACTATAAATTAAACTAAATATGATATTCTTCTTTTATTAGATGGAAATTCGAAGTGACCTAATGGATGCACATCTTTATGCTTTTAAGAGGTTAGTCTATATTTTTTTAAACCTTTTGTTATGTCTTGTTGGGTCATTCTTTTAAATATGCTCACACTCAAGCCATAATTTACTGCTGGTCACAGGACAATATTACAGGACGTATTGGAACAGAAGGAAGCATACCGTAGCATTAGACTTGAAGTCCTCCCGTATTTAGTTAGGAGTCAATTGGTATGCTCATGCTTAATAACATGTAAACATGTAACACTTTCATCTGAAGCAGTATTTAACTGTTGTAAACATGAACAGAGATCAGCTCCATCAGGTGGCAGTGGAACAGCAGTTGACGAAACTGGGAGCAGTGCTGTTCAGTCCAGTGGTAATTTGCAGTGTTTGTCGCAGCATCGTGTCATTGCATCATCTGCTTTCAAACAGAATGTACTATCAAGATCAAGTGGTGGACATAGGTGCTGTGCTTATATTGCTACTAAAAGCAAATACTGTCACCGCTTGAACTCAATTCAATCATATTGTGATATCAATCGAGATGTAAGGATTTCATTCTACAGGGAATTATTTTGTCACATGCACCACTATCGAATCATGATTAAGTTATTATTATTTTGTATTGAAGGTTATAGGGGAAGCTAGCCACCTGTCTGGTTATTCGTTCTCCGCACAAAACAATATCATCCACCCATCCTCTGTTCTTGGATCAAAGACTACAGTAAGTCTGCTGAAGTACTAGCAATCTAGCATCATGAGATGGTCGCCTGAAAATACAGAGAACATATCGTGAAATGAATTTAGGATGTGATTATGTTAGCTGCTACCATGTTGCGTATATATATGAAAATATTGATTTGTTTGCTTTAAGATAATATTGATCTTTCATTTGTGGGTTTTCAATATCAGTATGCTTCAGTTAAAATTGTGATTACTTTGCCATGTTGGCAAGCATTTAAAGAGGGATCATGACATGAAAGTACTTTTATTGAGAGATTAATAATGGTTTTTCATGTGACAAATCTAAGACTTTTTAATGCATGCCAATGATCAAACTTTACAATGTTTGGTTGCATGTCTTGATTATCTATTTGACTTCAGAGGAAAAGTGCTTTTGGTACATTAATAATGAGATTTTTTAATCCAATTCTGCATGATGTTTGATGTTTGAAATGGTTACAATTTCTATTTTGGCTTATTGTGTTGTATTTTATGTTTGTTTAGATAGGACCACATTGTATTCTTGCTGAGGGTTCACAGCTAGGTGACAAGTGTAGTGTGAAGCGATCCGTAATTGGTCGTCATTGCCGAATTGGTTCCAATGTAAAGGTAATTCCAGTGTGACTTGCTATTCCATTTTAATGATTTTTGTATGCTCTCGGTCAATGTTTTCAAGTCATCCAGTCGAACCTAGTCGCCATGGGACCGACTAGGACGATTAATCACGATTAATCGCTATTAATCGGATGACTTGTACAAGTCGACGGTACCCCTAATCAGTCAGCAGGGACCGATTAGGATGATTAATCGTGATTAATCACGATTAATCGGACGACTTGAAAACATTGCTCTCGGTAAAAAAAGTTACTACCTTGATATCATGCTAAAAGCTGTACTTGCTGGCTTATGTAGCAAAACTAGGAATTGGCATGTTGGGTGTGCATTACAGGGCACAGAAACTGGTTGTATTTGTAACCAGTAGTGTTCTTTTAGATCTAGCTTGCTTAGGCTTCAGTGCGTTCCTTAATATAACCTTCCCTGCAGAGGCATGGGTATCCATATTTCTATACTACTATTCTTCGCCATCATGCTGTATTCCTTGCAAAAGGAGTCAATGTTCATAAACCTTTCAAAGATTTTCTGTTAACTAGCAAGATGCAATTGATAATATACTAGATATGTGCCTGTGCGTTGCACCGGGTCACAAACTTTTGTCCACGTCACCAGGTCGCGGGTTCGAAGCAGCCTCTCCGCGGATTTTGCGTGGGGAAGGCTTGCCTCGGTTTTTCCTTCCCCAGACCCCACTCATGTGGGAGCCTCCGGCACTGGGTCTGCCCGACAGCGACGCACTTGGCCTGTGGCTTAGACATAGAAAATACAAAGCACATTCCCTGATCTTTATTATCATTTAATTTTCTTAATAGTCAAAAACTAAATCAAAAGACCTTCTGTCATGACATCTTTGGTGTGCTTTGGAAACCCAAGCATTACATAAGTTCTCCAAAAACCTAAAAAAAAACCAATAATAATTTCTCTTATCGTTTACTCCTGCAGTATACATGTAAATGTTTTAATCATTTAATAATTAATTTAATTACGCTTACAAAAGCATTTGCAAATGCTCCTTTCTTGTTTGAGTGGATCCCACTGCTAGCAGGGCAAGCCACTTACGGCTTGCGTGTTTGTTGAGCGGCGGCTCCTGCGTATTGCTTTCTAGTATTGGTAGTGTATTCATGTTTTTTATTTTCCAAGGAAAAAGAAGGTATATGGCATCAGCATGATGTCTCGGCTCCGTATTGCACCAGCTGTTTACACGGCATGCAACGGCCTGGGTTTGGACTCTGCATCGCAATGCATGAGGGCATGCACCATACGGCCTGGGGGCATGCGGGGCGGGCGTGGGGAGACAGCGCAGACGTGGGTTCGGTCTCGGTTCCATAGCCTGGGGTGCGCACGAAATAGCTGTGGATGAAACCTCCTCACGCTTTTTAGGTGGTAATAGATGTTTGTTCTCTGTAAGGAATCCTTTGTGATTGTCTTGCAGTTATATCTTGATGCTTAATTGAATTACTGTTTGGCCTTTTAGATATCCATGCCAGATTTAAGTTCCATTCTGGTTTAAAGCTTCTTTGTTTCCTTCTCATGAAAGAAATCATTTCCTGCAGATTGTCAACTCTGTTGTGATGAATCACGTTGTTATGGAAGATGGTTGCCACATCCAAGGTTCTGTTGTATGTAATAATGTTCAACTGCAAGAACGGGCTGTTCTGAAAGATTGCCAGGTACTCTCTTCTGTACTCCCTTTAGCAGAATTGGCCAGCAATATCTTCCGTTGTGTCATAGCCTTCCTAGGTTTATTTATTAGAAAAATAATCATTAGTGGCCAAAAGTTTGTTTTTTGGACTGTCAAGGTCTATAGTGATTTAATCTTGATCAGGAGTGGAGCTCCTTAGTTGCCCAGTGATGGTCTTATCATGTGGAGTGCAGCTGCTTACCAGTTTGTTAACTGAAATGGATGCAAAGCTTAAATTCATATTTATTTCTTCAATCTCCCATTTTTCAGGTTGGAGCTGGTTATATTGTGACTGCTGGCAGCGAGCACAAAGCAGAATCCCTAGCAAGAAAGTACAGTGAGCTTTGACTGTTTTGTTGGATCCTGAATGATTCTGTGTTCACTTGAGATGCACCCCTTCAGAGAAAAAAAGGGTAGCAGTTCTTGTCCAAAATTTATAAAATATGTCATTATGTACAACAGCACAGTTTTGATTGCAGTGTACCAGTGCGAAAGGTTTTGGTTGCTTATCTATCCTAACAGGCTGCTTGAGCAAGTTGCATGCTGTCTGACGAGTGACGACAATGGATTATAGTTAGGGCATGTTGTAGGGAGCTACGAGTACTTGTGTTTTTTGAGAGGCCAGGTTGTTGCGCCTATTATACCTTCGGAAATCGGAATGGTGGTGTCTTAGATGTGTTTGTTTGTGCTTGGTTGAGAGGGATAGATTTACCTCTGTTCTTTGTTTGGTTGGGGTGATCGGTTCAAATGGGACTCACCTATCAGTAGTGGACCAAAACCGTGAGCCACTCTAGTGCATGTGCGTCCTCTCTACGGTCTGCCCCGCGTGCATCACCCCTCACCCTAGATTCTTTTTTTAATTTTAACACTTTTTTAAAAATTAATTTTAAATTTAACACTGTCTGTTTTTTTTAAACTAATACTTTTGGTCGCGTCTATTGCTTTGATGTGGCCAAATGCCTGTACCGTGTCATGCATGGTGGCGCGGCAGCGGGCTGACGTGGCGACGACCGGAATCGCGATCGTTGACGTGGTAGGGCTCTGTCGCGCCACCGATTTTGACGCGGCAGTGTCGCGTCACGGAGCATGGCGCGGCTGGGCCAAATAAATATCGCGAGCGAGCCCGTCCGCCCGCACACACCCCTGCCCACCCGCTCGTCGCCGCGCATCGCTCGCTGCACGTGCCCTGCCGCCGCGCAGCGCCTGCCTAGGCTGCGCCACGAACGCCGGTGCGTCAAGGTCGCCCGCTCTTAAGGTACCTCCATCTTGATTTTATGTTATTTTGATTATTATTGTTTTAGGATAATTAGTGATTTAGGATAGTTAGTGTTTTATGATTGTTATTGATTTATGATAGTTTGTCAAATTTAAGATAGTTAATGATTTAGGATAGTTATGTTAGTGAATTTATTTGTGATTTACGTAGGTAGTTTTTAGGTTGAGGTTGTGTGTTCTAGTATAGTTAGGATTTTGGGTTTAGGGATTGATTATGTATTTATTATTTAGTTTATAGTTAGTTATTTAGTTAGGGATTTTGGGTATAGATACTAGTTTACAAATGTCGGTATTTACTAGTGCGTGATACGTCGATTTTGATGACTTCATGAAGTTTCGTCAAATGCTTATATTCCTAGTAAAGTTGTTTATGTTACTAGTGCGTGATATGTCTGTTAATGTTACTTTGAATATATACATGTGCTTTCATATTGTGTTCGTATTGCATAACAAGTTCAAATTTTGCAATGCTACATAATGTTAATTTGAATTTTGTTAATTTGAATACTCTAACGCTTAGTTTATCAATTTATAACAGTATGACCCCTTCCATGCAGCACCCGTTGTACCCCATTCTTGAGGTAGAGTACGACGACCAGCACCGAGCACACATCTTGAGTGACAACGACGCAGAGGTGGCCTTGCCTACTTTGAGGCCCCGCACACACACTAAGGCGTACCAGTGGGACGAGCGTTATGCGCCGTACATACAGCGTGTCGGCTTCCTCGGGCTTATCCATGTTGTCAACCACGGTCTTCCGCCCCTTGACCCAACACTACTTACTGTAGCTGTAGATAGATGCGAGTGCATTATTTGTGCGTAAACTTTCTTGTAACAAATTTGAGACAACTAACAGTTGTTCTATTCATATAACAGGTGGAGGCCTGAGACCCACATGTTCCACCTACCTTGTGGCGAAATAACCTTGACCATGCAGGACGTGAAGGCTATTTTTGGCCTTCGGTTGGGGGACTTCCAGTGACAGGGATAGTTGACAACGATTACTGTAGGGAACCGGTGGCTCAGTTTACTGGTTTTCTTCCACCGGACGATGAGGCTTCCAAGAAAAATAAGTGAGAAATTGAAGCCTATTTAATACTTGCATTGCTTTCATGTGGTCTCATTTTCTTTGGTAAATTTCAGAAAAACTTCCGGTGTTTCGTCGTCTGGATCACGGATGAAAGGTCCTAATGGCTAGAGAGAGGTGAATAGCCTATTAAAAATTTCTACAACAACACTTAATAAACTGGTTAGACAATTATAAGACGAAGCAAGTGTTGCGCTAGTCTACTAAAATAGCAAGCCACATACCACAATTCTAGTTTATAGAGTTTCTATCTACACAATAGCTATGACACTACACTAAGTTGGTGTGCTCTCAAAAGCTAACTAAAGAGCCACACTAACCAAACTAACAAGCTCTCATAACTAGCTACACTAAAGAGCTTGATAACTAGTTTGCGGTAATGTAATAAGAGTGAGCAATTTGTTTATACTGTCATGTCGAAGAAGGAGCCAATCAATCATAAGAATGAATACCAATGAAGGTCAATCACCTCGGAATCAAATGATGAACACAATGATTTTTACCGAGGTTCACTTGCTTGCCGATAAGCTACTCCTTGTTGTGGCGATTCACTCACTTGGAGGTTCACGAGTTAATTGGCATCACACGTCAAACCCTCAATAGAGTGCCGCACAACCAACATAAGATGAGGATCACACAAGCCACGAGCAATCCACTAGAGTGTCTTTTGGCTCTCCGCCGAGGAAAGGTCAAGAACCCCTCACAATCATCACGATCGAAGTCGGAGACAATCACCACCCTCCGCTCGACGATCCTCACTGCTCCAAGCCATCTAGGTGGCGACAACCACCAAGAGTAACAAGTGAATCCCGCAGCGAAACACGAACACCAAGTGCCTCTAGATGCAACACTCAAGCAATGCACTTGGATTCTCTCCTAATCTCACAAAGATGATGAATCAATGATAGAGATGAGTGGGAGGGCTTTGGCTAAGCTCATAAGGTTGCTATGTTAATGCAAATGGCCAAGAGAGTGAGCTTGAGCCAGCCATGAGGCTTAAATAGAAGCCCCCCACGAAATATAGCCGTTGTACCCCTTCACTAGGCACAACACGGGGTGACCGGACACTCCGGTCATATTGACCGGACGTTGGACCTCAGCGTCCGGTCACGCGATGCGTGCCATGTGTCCCCTCTCTTCAAATGTTGATCGCCCGATCTCAACGGTGAAGTGATGACCAGACATAGCAGCTCAAAGTGACCGGACGCTGAACCCCAGCGTCCGGTCACTTGGTGTTTCCCCTGTGCATGACCATGTCAGTGTGACCGGACGCAGCCAGCCAGTGTCCGATCGTTTCAGCGCTAGCGTCCGGTCGACGACCGATGCTGCGCTTCTTCTGCTGCTACTGACCGGACGCGCCGGTCCTTCAGAGACCAGCGTCCGGTCACTTACAGTGACCACGTTCACCTGAGTTTAGGGCGCCGGTGGCACCGTCGGACTATTTGCACTCTACGGGCGGACACTCCACCGGTGAAGTTTATAACCCTTGCTCAAATGTGCCAACCACCAAGTGTATCACCTTGTGCACATGTGTTAGCATATTTTCACAAATATTTTCAAGGGTGTTAGCACTCCACTAGATCCTAAATGCATATGTAATGAGTTAGAGCATCTAGTGGCACTTTGATAACTGCATTCTGATACGAGTTTCACCCCTCTTAATAGTATGACTATCGAACCTAAATATGATCACACTCTCTAAGTGTCTTGATCACCAAAACAAAATAGCTTCTACTATTTATACATTTACCTTGAGCCTTTTGTTTTTCTCTTTCTTTTTTTCAAGTCCAATCACTTGATCATCACCATGGCATCATCATCATCATGTCATGATCTTCATTTGCTTCACCACTTGGAATGTGCTACCTATGTCATGATCACTTGATAAACTAGGTTAGCACTTAGGGTTTCATCAATTCACCAAAACCAAACTAGAGCTTTCAACGGAGCTCTTTGATTACTTGGACTCATAGGCTGAGGAGGCTCAGATCGACATGTTCGCTCGAGTGTGGCTCTGTCACTTTCTTGGTGCTTTCCTCTTCCCAGACACCTCGGGCAACACCATCAGTTAGATCTTCCTTGAAATACTACGCCAGCTGTGGGAGAACATAGCGTCGTACAGCTGGGGTAGCACAGTCCTAGCATGGACATATCGACAGCTATGTGTTGCCTGCCATCGCACCTCAGGGTATGCGAACCTTGGAGGTTGCTCGTACCTACTCCAGGTTTGGTGTTGGGAACGATGGCCCGTTGGGAGGCCCCTTAGTACTGGTTTACCGGTAAGTACTTTGGTTCATTATATTCTTCGATATGGTTATATATGATGAGTTTATTAATGGCTAATTCATTATCGTGTTCAATGCAGCAATGGAACAGGCAGGATACACTCCCTACAGCTCTGTTTATCTGGACAAAATCAGAGTTAGTTAGAGGGAACGTGAGGCGCAAGTACAGGGAGTACACGGACGGTGTCGACATCTTGACACAACACCAGGTTACGCTCTCTTTACTATCATACATGTGTCTTGTTCGATCTACACTATATCATAGCCTAACTCAATTATGAAATGTCCAGGTGCATTGGTGTCCTTGGGATGCTCCGGAGCTCCAGTACTATCTCAGTCCTATCACTAGGGATGAGTCAGAGGAGTATCGCTGCAATGTCCCTCTTATTTTCTTCCATATGGTCGAGCTTCAGTTGCCCGTCAGGGTCTGCAGACGGTTTGGAAGAATGACAGGCTGCACGCCACCACTTTACTCCACCAACCAAGGATTGCACGGGTGTGTTATCAATTAATAACAAAGCTACAATTCAGAGGTGTGTGTGGTACAACTAACATCGTTTTATTGCAGGTATGACTGCAGGAAGAGGTACAAGACCAAGGATTGGCACATGACACACAACACGCACATCCACTTGTGGGAGACTAGGGAATGACAGCTGGTCCATGCGGGTCCTCCACACGACCAACACACCTTCGATAAGTACCTGCGCTGGCTTCACAGGTCTACGAGGACACATATCAAGCCCCCATACACTGAGGAGGTGATTGATGAGGACTCGGAGGAAGAAGTGATCGAAGATGTGTACGATGTTGCCACTAGAGAGGACACACAACTACAGAGAGCCCCGCTACAAAGATACATGGTAAGATACTTGAATGGTACAATTTGTTATCCATTTGGTATTAAGTATGTATACTAAAACTGTTCAACCACATTTCTATACCCAGGCGACACAATTGTCGCGGTTGTCCAACGAAGCAGCATTCCGGTTTCACGAGTCTAGAGGGCAGGGGCTAGGCGTTCTCAAGGCTTTTGGGGAGGTAAACATAAATTAGTCCGTTCCGAAATTGTTTCTTTAGTGTATATGCGTTTGGCACTAACTTTAACGTCTATTTATGCAGAAGGTGAAGAAGAGTTGTAGGAAGCTAGCTCAAAAGCTGAGCTGCATGGACGCTCCTTGTGAGGAACCGCCACTCCCGGCGCGGTCAGGTGACACGTCTTCAGCCTCTTTGAGGACACCAGCCGACTCTTCTCAGCCGGTGACATGTGCCACTTCCACGGTGCGTACACCACCACATCATAGCGCTGGGAAGGACCCTGCAACTGAGGACAACGACGACGACGATGACCTCCCAGGCTTCCGCAGACAGCACGACCAGTGGGACGATTGACCGTAGGACGAGATTGACATGTCTCGGCTAGGTGGTGCCTCGCTTGGTACCCAAGAAGCCTCACATGTACTAACAAAGGTAGTTTCTTTAAATACGTAGGCTACATGAACTAACGATCATAAAGAATTCTAAGTAATCGTACATATCATATACTTGCAGGGTACGAGCCATACACATCGGCGACGTGACCACACCGACGTTGACTATACTCCCAATGTGTTGCCAACAAATTCGAAGAGACATAGGCGTCCGAGGGATCCTTACACTCCTGGGTCTTAGTTTGTTAGGTCGAACTATTATTGGCGTTTGAAACTTGCAGGCTTAGTTGGTTATGTTATGTCGAACTTATGTCAAACCAATGAAAATGTTATGTGGTAGCTTGTCAACTTGCGCACGGACTTTATTTATTTGTTTCATATTCGTTTCAATGCGTCGCGGCATCACTGCATGCGAGATTAAGTAGCAACTAGTTCGAAAACCGGCAGTCCTGGGGTATCTCGACGCTGGTGGCCGGCGTCTTGCGCGAGGGGTCGAGGAAGCCGGGGTCCATAGTCGCGTCGCCGCCGATCCTACAATATGGGGCCAAAAAGCCAAATAAATAAGTTCCCTTAAAAAATATTCATTTCATTCCGATCCATTTTTTTCGTAATCGATTAGTTAACATGGTGGTTAACCGTATTATGAAAGACGGAAAAATATCATTGGCTTATCAAATTCCCTATTAGGCCGTAAAAAAATTCAACAAAAGACAGAAACAAATCCACTATTGATTTTACGTCAAGCAATACTTAGAATAACTCCCACTATCGGCATGGCGCGTTCTGATTAAACCGTCCAGGTACCGTTGGGCGGGCGGCGGGCGCGGCGGCCAGGCAGGCTTGCTGCTCGGGCAGGCAGGACTGGCCGTGGGTTTTCATTCGGCTCTGCCGCGCCACGAATCAGGGCGTGGCACTGTCGCGCCATCGACCTTGGCGCGGCAGACCCTACCACGTCATCGGTCAGCGATTCCAGTCGCCGCCACGTCAGCCCTCTGCCGTGCCACCATGCATGGCATGGCATAGGCATTTGGCCGCGCCAGGGCAATAGGCGTGGCCAAAAGTGTTAGTTTAAAAAAACAGACAGTATTAGATTTAAAATTAGTTTTCAAAAAGTGTTAAAATTAAAAAAAATCTCACCCTACGGTGAGGAGCATGGCTGATCTGCTTCGAGCTGCCTCGCTAGCCGGGTACTACAAGGTGAGGAGCGTGGCTGGAGTGAGGGGCTTTGTTGCGATGAACTTGGCCAAGCGTCGCGCTTCCTCACGCTATAACACCTTCGCTAGTTGTAGGAGAGGAAGAGCTTTGCCCCGCCCTTTTCAAAAGAGCTATGGCCCTCCCCCACTATGGGTCTAGTCCTGCCTTCCTGTCTGTCACCCTATGCTGAAGCTCTACTCGTGGACACCTGAAGACGAGTCTATCTCCTCTCCTCGTTTTGGAGGGATAGGCTCATCCTAAATCTTTGACGAACATTCTTACCGAGTGATGTTTCTATCTTTTGTGATGTGACTCTAATCCGGGTAGCCTTTCTCATCCCCATAAACCGCTCAACCAATTGTAAACTAGATTTTAGAGTGTGAGGCGATTGTTTCACACAACAACGATGACTTTCTCAGCTTTCTTCTCTCTACATCATAACATTCTACATGATTTTGTATGAGACGACCTACGAGATTATTAATATATGCAGCAACGGTTTTTTAGTGCCTTTTGGTCTTCCTCGGTGAGCACCATCCACCTGTACATACATATGTTACATCTTGTTACATCTTGTTATGTAGGACACAACTTGAAGCATTCCATCATGCCAGTTCGTTTTTATTTCGAAAACGGATGAATTGAGAAGGCTTTGCGGCAGAGATTAAGAAACATTATCACCATTGGTATCTTGTCTGTAACACCCTAGGTGTTTGGCTTCCACTAATTGCATTTCATTTCATAAACATGTGCATCATCTATCCCATCATGCCATTGTTATTGAAACATGCATATGCAACATTTTTCAACTGTGTGTGTTTCATACTTAATTGTTGTGAATAGTAATGGTGTAACATGTGAATGCAACATGAATGTCTCATACTTTGAAACATGGCAATATGGTAGTAATGTGACAAGTATAAAACGACAACAAAGTCATGAAACATGTGAAACATTGCATTGCAACATTTGGGTGAATTGCTTGTTTTGTTACTTCATCACATGTGATCATTAGAAAAATGGTATAACAATTGTGTAAGGTGGTTGATCATGGTCTAATACACCTTAACTACACTTAGGGTAATTGTTTGGACATTGTTCATGTAGATCAAAATAACAAAATTGCCCCTTGGTAGAGGTTTGACTTGAAATGACCCCTAGAGTGCCACAGTTTGACTGATTCAAAAGACCAACTTAGAGACTTTGCATGGCTGTGCACTCTTTACTAAAGTTGTAGCTAATTTATCAAGGAACAAAAGTTGTTTTATGATCAACTCATGAAAATATGTGGAACAGCCTCAAACATGGCCCACAAGTCAGAATTCCATGCTGATTTCACACTTAGAAAATATTCTAAGTCATAACTACATTTTCAGTTGGATCAAGCCCACTTTGGCTTGATGTAACTGCTGATCCATGGCGAATTAGATCATAGTCCTTGAAAAGAAGTTGTAGATGGATGGTTGACCTACATTTTTCATGTACACAGTTTTTGCAAAGGATCATTGGTTTAGCCGTGTTGACATGATGAATACTCGCTGTCATAGTCATCGAACACTGAATCGCCATTTTCAGAAAACGGTCAGTGTCGCCATGGCCGACCGGCTCAGGAGATGATCGCTGCATGGCGTGCATGCGCTGTCGAGGTCTCCACGTCGTGCGTCCGAGCTCCAGAAGAAGGCCAGCGCCTGCTCGAACGCACTCGCCGCTCCATTGCCTCTCTCTCGCCTCCACCGTGCGCCGCACCGAGCCGTAGCAACTCCTCTGTTTCCAACCAAGCATCGCCGTCGTCGTGCATGCTCACCACCGCGAAAATGAGTTGCCCAGTCTGTCTATAGCCTCGCCGTGATCTTCTCTACCTCCTCCACCCCACCGTCGATCCAATTGTGCCTTAGTAAGGGCGAATCGCCGTTTTCTTCCACCGCCGCCGTGGCTGACCTCACCGGAGATGGTGCTCCACGTGGCTAGTCACCACTGTGACCCTCCCATCCTCTTCTCTTCCTTGCGCTAGGTCCAGTGATTACCACTGATGCTCATAGGGTCATCCTTTAGGTCTGTGACGCCGTCATCTCGCCGGAGCCGGCCATGCCATGGCCGCGCACCGCCGTGGCCATCGCCACCCCCTCTAGCTACGACAATAGCTTCGATTAAGGGCACTGCTAGATGCGCACTGATGTGGTGAACGCCGTAGCACCGTCGGGTTCGCCGGAAGAGTCACCGGCGATGAGCTTCGCCGCCGCCCTGTTCTCCTCCCCTGCCTGTCTCTCTGTCGAGTGGGACCCGCACGTCAGTCGCTGACGCACGCAGGCGGGAGCCTGGCTAGGCCGCGCCGTTGCTGGGCTGCGCTTGCGCACGCGTCACGGGCCACCGTTTCTTCGGGCCGGCCCACCAGTAGTTGAATTGGTTCTCTTATTTTGTTTTGTTTTATTATTTCACAGATTTGTGTACATATTTAAAAATATGTAGCTCTTAGATGGTAGATCCAAATGATGTGGTTCCAATTTTGTTGAGTTCATGATAATGTCTAGTTTCTATTAAAAATATAATCCATGTCATGTTCTGTTATGAAAATGGGAGTTTCTATTTATCTCTTTTAATCATGTAAGAAATAGGGGTAATTATATCTTTTTTTAGGTAGCTCCAAATGGCATGAAATTTTTATGGTGTACTGCTCATATCATGAATAGCTTGTAGTTAAATTTTCATAAATGTTGGACACTGTTTGTAGGAGATAGAAAATTATCTTGTTTGCATGGATGGATCTTGTGTGAATTTTCATAATTTTTCTATAGATCCAGTAAAGGTAAAAATTGGTGAGTGCTGTTCTTATGCTAGAATGAGGCTAGGAAAAATGAGAAATCTGTTGCTTGACACTTTTCAATAGGGTTTCCTAATTATGCTAAAAATAGACATGACACCTGTTATTTTGGATACAGCAAGTTCTGCTTGCTCAATGGCTTTGAAATTTTTATAGTAGTCTATGTGAAGCATGAGATAGCTACTGTAATTTTTGTAGATTTTTATGAATAGTTTTACTATATATTGCTTTAATCACCTAATTAACTAAATAAATTGGAAAAAGGATATTAAATAATATATTTAGAAGTTAGCACTATACTTTCTAGTGTTCCTCTGGTATGTGCAACAAGTTGGTAAACTTGGTTTGATCAAATTAGGCTTTTGCATCATCATTAAATAATTAAGTTAGTAACCCTATCATTTCTGGACAGATTCTAGGTTTACTGAAATTCGATTTGGTTAACGTAAGAATCATGTTTTGATATTTACAATTGATTTGTAGAGAATTTCATAAGCTTTCCAGAATGTCCTCATGCAAGTCATTTGGAATTGTAGAACTTTGGTTGTGATTGAATTAAGGGACTACTCGTGTCCATATGAAACTTTAAATGTTAATTTATGTATGCCTTTACTATTTCTAAGTTTGTGGTAATGTTCCTAGGTGTTAGGCATTTAACTGAAGATGAGCATCTTTATCTTAGGTTATGCAAGTTAGGTAAGTAGATCTCGTTCTTCAAGTTAAGTGAGATACATGTTTTAAAGTGATTTGAATAGAGCTATTTTACTCGGTAAACGAGTGTCCAGTGATGCTTTCGTAAACACTTACTGTGATTCATTCATCATAAGCATCATGTCATTCCTTATGCATCCATGATATTTATCTCATGCATCGGCATGCAATAGGTGTGCCGGAGGGAGTAACACTGCTGGAATTCGAGGAACCGAGCGAGCAGCAGCAGCTAACACCGGAGGTTCAGGAGGTGCAGCCTTCAGGAGAAGTGCCAGACGAGGTCACCGTTGAGTGCCCGGATCACCGTCCGTGCAACTTTGTGAAAGGCAAGCCCCAGAGCATATTAAGCCTCCTAATTTCTGAAATGCAGTTACAGTATTATTGTTACATATATATATTGTTGCATTAAGTTTAGGTGTTGGATACAAACACTTGCTACATTGGTTACCCAATCCTTGTCCAGATATTGTTACCATGAATCCTATGTAGCTCAGGCTCATGTAGTGCTTAGCCCTGCTTTAACACGGTAGAAGTCTGGTGATTTCCTGTCACCTGCGAGATATAGGATGATACATATGGCACGGTTGGCTATATTTGCTATTGTGGAAAAGAACCAGTCTTAATTTGAAATGAAGACCAGACGGAGGCTTGCCGGTTTGCAGTGACTCTATCTGTGTCGATTAAGGACTGAATCTTGGAGCCTTTCATGTTCATGTTGAACACATGCCTCTCTCTTAGTTGGCCATGTTTGAAGACCGACCGTGAAGCCGAGTAGCTCACCTCAGGCCGGGAGTCGATAAGTATAAAGTGTGCCTCGGAAGGGAGCCGTAGGCGTGAGTCTAAGGGCAGGTGATTTAAAAGTCCTGATCGTCCTGGTAGAAGGGTAATCCCTGAGAGTACTGGCGCTGATCGAACCCGCGAATTTGGTTCCTGAGATGTTCCAAAGGAGACCCATGGCTACCCTTGCTAAGTATGCCGGGGTGAGAGTTAGGAATACCCCCTCAGCTGAGTTGTAATTTGATTCGAGTCGCCATCTCTCCCGGTTAGTGAGAACTTGATGGGCTTATCTCCAAAGTAGATACACTAAATAACATAATGGTTCGGAAATGATGATATGATGATGACAGCCTTATTATACCTGCTATGGTTAATATTGTTTGCTCCTAATAAGTGAGTGCTCTAGTACAGGTGCTAATCTAGTGGACAGGTAAATAATGATAAGCTTGATGCTAAGTTTAAATTGGTTACTATAACCATAAGCTCTTTTATGCAACTGTGTCAAGCTAGCCCACCTGAAAAGCCTTGCATGATCCTTGGTGTCTTTTATTTCTGGTTTTGACGGGTAAGTCTAGCTGAGTACCTTCTCGTACTCAGGGTTTATCTCCCACCTGTTGCAGATGACCAGTTCTACTTTGGTTGCTGCAAGTACTACCTTCTCCCAGCTGGGGATGAAGACTAGACCATTGGGCGTGGTCTCTCCTAGTTCTCGTACCTGATAATGCTTTTGTGGGACATGACTCAGACTTGGCAATGTATTTGAAAACTATGATGTTTTGTACTAAACTATGTTGCTTCCGCACACTCAAACGTGGTTTGTAATATGTTATTTGAACTCTGATGGATGTAATTCGAATGCTACTTGTGAAATGTTGTAACGAATGATGTGTTGTGTTGAATCACTATGATCTTGGTTTGTATGTCGAGAGTTGGTTGAAATCCTTCATGATTTCCGGACTACCAGGATTATGGGAGCTTAAGTACAGGAATTTGATCGCTTCGGTGATTGTTTTTGTACTTACGTTCTTATGATTTGGTCGGTTCTGTTACATTGTCCATCTTTATCTAAGTTTTTTGGTCATAATGTAGCTTGGGCATATTAATGTAGGATGTGACGGGTTCGCATTGATTTTCTTCTGTTACTGAAAACGATAGTGGCCAACAACATGTAAATAATATTAACTAGAATGGCTATAAATCCTTAGGCCGGCGTCGGTCGAATATTGATACATGTCCTAGAAAGCATGATTTTGGTAAACAACTAAGTACGTACAACTTTAGCTCCACATGTAGTATAATGCAAGTTGCGCTAGGTCTAACACTGTTATAAATATTGATTCTAAAATTCTCTTGGTCGTTTTGGGAGCAAAACATACGATATAAGTAATTGGTCGACACCTATTATAAATAAATATAGTATTCTGACATTCCTTCTCACTTCCTCAGATATACGAATTTCCGTGTCTGTGACGTCTCTAAATCACCAATGCGAACTCAGAGATATAGATTTTTTTTTATCACCGATGAAGATTAGGATTCACCTCTATTTTTCTTTCTTTTTAATTGACATTGTGGATCGCATTTCCCAATAGTTGTCTAGTTGTGTTATAACATTGTTGTCTATATATGAAGATGTTTTAGAGAAACTCCAACAAGAACCCTCAAATCAGGTTCCTACTTACAATTTCAGAGCTCCTCTCATTTTTTTAAGATCTGATTTTTTCCAACTACTCCAGCAGCAACCATCAAATCCTCAAATTCAGTTTTGATCGACACGAGCACAAAGGACCGCTATTCTTCCCGTCCGGCAGAGCTGCTCGCCCGCTACTGCAGGGGCTCGCCGGGCTGGAAATCAATTTAGGGCCTGTTTGATCCCAGCTGCTATGTTTGGATGTTAATTAGAAAGACGGAACGTGAATTAATTTTAAAATTAATTACATAAACAGTGACTAATTGATGAGGCAAATCTATTAATCATAATTAGCCCTTGATTAGCCTATATTTTTTTCGAGGAAAGAAGAATTATACTAGATAATAGATGGATACATCAACACGTTACAAGTACTCTGGAATACATTACATATATCCAAAAACTGAATTTCATCTAAATTGCACTTACGTTGTGAATAGCTCCAAATATGAAAACCAAACTTTTATGACGCTTCGTATGGATGACCGCACAAGCAAACACTCAACAAAAGGCCTGAGAACAGATGCCCAACGAACGACGACCAACATTCCTGCAGGCGAAATTGAGAAACTTCTTTCTTGTATCTTCCTTCTTCTTCTTTCTACCACCGAAGAATGAGGAAGACTAATATAAAACTTATTCTCCTTCATCGTGGCTAGATCTAACCACAACAAAACGGAGATGGCTGAATGGTTAAAGCGCCCAACTCATAATTGGTAAATTTACGGGAAGTGACCGGAGAAAATTATTCCACGACGGCGACATCATCTCCGCCTTATTGTCATCGTCCAGAAAGAAAAGTCTCCATGTCGACATGCTGATGAAGTTACTGACGCTGTAGTTGCCGCCCTCATCTTCAACGGAGCCGCCAAGAAAAAAAAATGATTGCACCCTGCCCCCTCGCCGTCGCCGGAGAGGAGGAGATAAATCCCCAATACCAAAAAACTTGGCATAGAGAAACCCTAATCCTAAGGACTCGATCTACTAAAAAACTTATTAAAAACAATGGATCCTTACTCCCTCTGGTCTCCGGCGAGATGCCGGAGGAGGAAGCGAGGGGGACCAATGATGGTAGAAGGCAGGGCGGCGGCGACGGCGACGGTGCTAGGGTAGTCACGAGGAAGAAGCCGAGTCGTCGGTTCAGATTAGACTATGTTTACTGTAGCACCATATAAGCTAATCATAGCCTAATTAAGATTAATAGATTCGTCTCGCTAATTAGTCACCGCTTATGCAATTAGTTTTGAACTTAGTTCACGTTTAGTCCTTCTAATTGAGTCTATCTACTGCACAACCATGTGTTTTATACAATTCTAACACATGAATTTTTTTTGCACCATAAGATTAAGATCCAACAGCCTCCATCATTCTTCTACCTCTAGTCTTCTTCTACCTTTAGACAATCACAAGATCACAGATTCACATATCACAAATCACATATAAGAGAAAACAATTTTTTTTCCTATGCAATGACAAATTACAGAGGGGTTGGTTTCATTGCTGCCCGTTCGTCATGGGTCGTCAGATTCGCGTTCGCGTCATGCGTTGTGGGGTCCTGGCCGTCGCGTCATGGGTCGTCAATTCGCGTTCGCGTCAGATTCGCGTTCGCATACGCGCATACCTGGCAGATGTGACGGACGCAAACAAACCCATGCAACGATCCAGTGGACTAAAATTCATGTGTTTTTTTGTGTTAAAACACACATGTGTTGTATAGCATTTCTGTTCTAATTAGCGTCTAAACATGGTGCTAATTTTTAGTACTAAAGCCCTTAGATATATCATATAAATTTTGTCTCCTAGGTTTATAATTTTAAATAAAAATGGTTAAACATATCCACGGCCCTCAATTTTTGTTCTCCCACCATCCCCCGCGGCCCCGCGTCTCCGCACGACGCACACTCTCTCGGGTTCTCTCCTGGTTCTCCCGTGCCCCGCTCTCTGTCTCTAGTGGCGACGACTGCGCCGCCGCCCTACGCCAGGTGCCCAGGTCTCCATCTTCTGGGCTGCGGCGGCGACGAGCACCCACCAGGTGCGCCCACCTCCACTCGTTCGTCCCTGCTGTGCGAAACCGAGCACCCATACCCTAGCCGAAAGCTATTTGTACTCGGATCTGATCTGATCTGATCTGATCCAATTACAAGTGTGTTATGCCTAAAAACTCATTTCCCCCCCTTTTTTTTGCAGAGATTATTGGACCCATATCCTTTACTGGGTCCGCTCCTGGATTCGAGCTTGAGGCCAAGTTAATTCGAGCTCTGAGCATTTGATTTCTAGTATCTTGCAAGCAAAAAGCTAGCACTTGGAAATTGGATTGGAATCCGAGTAAGATCTAGCTCAGACAGTGCAAGTGGCAGGTCATTTTCTCTGGCCAAGGTTTGTAATATCTTATAGCAAAAGCTTGCTTCTCAGTACTTGGATTTTAGCAAGATCTGGCTCCCATAGTGTAGACTTGTAGACTGGCGTGTTCAGTCATTTCCTGGAACAACATTTGTTTTTCATCTATAATCCAAAATCCAAGTTTACTTATCCAATTCTTGTTGTTTCCTCCCCGGAATCTCTGGGTTGTAGAGCTTGTGAAAGGTTTTATATGCCTTTAGATCACCCTTTTAAAAAACATCAATCATGCTCAAATCTTGTGCATAATTTCGGCTACTCTTTTAGTTGGTCAGCTAAATTGAAGTATCCATTTGGAGTTCTAAATGTTGCTCGTTTGTTGTTTTTGGGCAGGGCGTTTTAGTTCAGTGCAGCATATCAAGATTGTCTCTGTTAATTTGTGTATGAGATCAGTTAACTGATAAGGACATGTGAAGAACCAATGATCAGTAATTTGTACACTTACAGATTGTAGTATCCTATGAGATGGACGGAAGAGAATCAGACTTATGGTAAATCCTGGTGAATATTCATGGGAGGTCAGCAAGGTCTGGCCTGACTAAGACTAGTAAAAAAATAGTGCTTCATCTCAGATCATCGATGGTGAGAATGAGGTTCCCGAAACGTTATCTCATAGTATTGCTGACATTCATCTGCACAAATGTTTGCTACATTGAGCGCGTGGGTTTCTCGATTGCTTACACTGTCGCAGCTGATGCCATCGGTGTGAATCAAGCCAACAAGGGCATGATACTGTCTATGTTCTATTGTGGTTATGTTTTATCACAGATTCCTGGTGGATGGGCAGCACAGAGAATAGGAGGCAGACGTGTTCTGCTACTGTCATTCGTGTTGTGGTCTATGATATGTGGTTTAATTCCACTCGATCCCAACAGAGTAACCATTCTGGTCCTATCTCGCCTATTTGTTGGTGTAGCACAAGGTTTCATATTTCCTGCCATTCACACTGTTCTGGCGCAGTGGGTGCCACCACAGGAGCGCTCTCGCTCGGTATCTCTCACTACCTCAGGGATGTATCTTGGTGCAGCCTGTGGCATGCTTTTCTTCCCAAGTCTAGTGAAGCACACGGGACCCCAGTCAGTTTTCTTTGTTGAAGCAGTGTTGGGAGTAGCATGGTCTGTAATATGGTTGAAATTTTCCAGTGACCCACCTCGTACTGATCTTCCAAAGGTATCAATGCCAAAAGTGGCATCTCGAGACATGATTAAGGCACAGGCAGGAGGGGTTGTCGCACCTCGAACAGTAAAGATCCCATGGCGAAGGATAATATTCAGTCTACCTGTCTGGGCAATCGTTGTAAACAACTTCACCTTCCACTATGCCCTGTATGTTCTTATGAACTGGCTCCCTACCTATTTTGAGCTTGGACTTAAGCTTAGCCTCCAGGATATGGGTTCCTCAAAGATGCTTCCCTATTTCAATATGTTCATTTTCTCCAATATCGGTGGTGTGATTGCTGATCACTTGATTACAAGGAGGATTTTGTCTGTTACCAAGACAAGGAAGCTTCTGAACACCATAGGGTTCATTGTCTCAGCATTTGCACTCATGGTCCTTCCTTTATTTAGCACACCCTCGGGCACTGTAATGTGTTCAGCGATATCCCTTGGTTTTCTTGCTCTAGGAAGAGCAGGGTTTGCTGTAAACCATATGGATGTTGCTCCGAAGTTTGCAGGGATAGTAATGGGGGTCTCAAATACGGCAGGGACACTGGCTGGAATTGTTGGTGTCGGCCTCACTGGGAATATTCTGGAGGTGGCAAAGGCTTCTAACAAGGATCTAACAGACTCGGAAACCTGGAAAACAGTTTTCTTTGTTCCAGCATACCTTTGTATTTTCAGTTCTGTCATTTTTTTAATCTTTTCAACTGGCGAAAAGATCTTCGAATAAAGGGTGATTATTTTTTGCCTATTCTTTTCTTCTCATTTACAGTGAGGCAGGATAGCAAAACGGGAATCTCACATGTATCTGTAGCATTTGTTACTAAATTTCAGATTTCAGACTGCATCATACACATGATCTAAAGTTATGTCAGGAAAATTCACATTTTCATTATGAAGACTCATCTCATTGGCACAGTCACACTCACACGCTGAGTGCAGCTAACAGAATTTGATGTGCACCAAGTTTATCTTATCTTCTTGGTTTTGGTACATATAATCTCACCCAAAGTTTGTCAAGTTCCCTTATCTTTGCCCTGCAATGTAAACATATATGATCCCAATGAGAATAAACGGCATTGCCATTTGCGTATCTGCATGACCCTTGTTGAGTTTAGGCAAATTCACTAGCTTTAATGCTCTGAACCATTTTTCGTCTTTGGATCTTTATTTGAGTTGTGGTCATAGACTTGGTCTTTCAAGCATTTGCTGAATTCACGATTCAGGTGAGCATGTGTGTTTACTTAGTAGTATATGGTGTTTTTTTCTGCCCAGATGATATATTGCCTTGGTTAAATGCTTATCCTTTCTCAATTCTTCATTCATCCTTTTTGAAGTTATTTTTTCTTGTCAGCACAGGATTTCTTGACTATTTGACTTCTCTGAATGTGCATGTGCAAGGGCTAGATGAACACCGACCATATATTAGTTGAAGCTTGTGCATGCTGCATAGGGCGCAGCGGTTTCTTCCTTCTGGTTTTCAAGTACTGTGCTTATTATATCTGATCTGAAAAAAAAACACATCATGTGCAGAAAGTATATAATCTGACGCCAGTTTGGAACTCTTTTCTCAATGAATGATGTTTGCTTCAACTGGAGGTCCTAGATTATCGTTATGCGCGTTCAGAACGGTTGTTGTCACATGCATCTTTGGATTGGAAACATTTGGGCTGGCCACGTGTCCGCGTGCTCTTTGCTGACCACGGCCGGCTGTGCAGCACGACAGCACAGCACCCTTGGTGCACAGAAGTACAGAACAAAACCACAAGTTTAGTTTGCAGAAGAAGAGAACTCAAAAGTCCGCCGCACCATGTGCGGAGGACGTGCCCATCATTCAAATCAACCCAGTGCCCCAACCCCAACCCCAGGACAGGGGCCAGGACGGCCGGACCTCTTCGTTGTGAGTTGTGACGCCCGGCGCCCGTAAGAGCAGGGAGTAGGAGGTGGCCTCGGTCACCAGATCTGGGCAGTGGCAGGAATGCAGGATGGTGTGCGTTCATGCGCATGTTGCTAGCCAGCTATTTGCGCTTCTCGTCCGTCACACCTGACGCAAATTCTAATTCTAACGGCTGTTCTTGGGCCCTTCATCTCTACCCCTGCAAGCTTTCCGAGAATCAAGGTCCTGTTCATGTAAACGACGGGCTGCATCAATTTGGCACGACGAGCCCGCACAGGCACACACAAAAAAAGACAAAAAAAACGTTCAAAGTTGAAAGCTTTTTGAAAGGAAAAAAATGTCATTTTTGCCTTCTCAAACTATCGTCCTAGTTTAGTTTTTCTCATCGAACTCTAAAATCGGACAAATTATCGTCCTCAACTCCAAAACCGTTTAAGTTAACTCTCGGCCTCTGATAGTAGTTATATCCAAGATGTTTTTTTGAACGATGTAGAAGTTTTACTCTCGGCCCTGATGTGAAATATAAGGTATCCCTTATATTATACTCCATTCGTCATGAAATATAAGGTATCCAAGTAATTTTAGAACATTAATGGTAGGTATGCAGGTAAACGTTGTCTTTTGGAGTGTTTTTTCACCTAGAATCCCTAATAATTTCTACAAATTTTAAACTCTGCATATCTTATATTATAGGACAAAGGAAGTTTTTCGCTGAAATTTGGTTTATGCTGCTGCTTATGCTGATTTGTTGTGAGAGGAAAATAATGTTCGTTCGCTGAAAAGTACTGCTGAAGTAGTGCTAAAGAACAGGGTGCTAAACGATTTTTAGACAAAATAAAGAGCTTGACAAAAGACCATCTTGCCCCTCACTAATTAGGATGGAGAGAGTACCTCAACTATTATTTTCCTTAATCAAAGCTGATTGTCACGCTAAGTTCAAAAAGAATATCAACATTTCCTGCCAAAACAGATAGAGGAAAAGGATTGAAGACCTAGAATAACTTTATTTTAGTATAAATTTAAACTATGAATCATTTATATTATAGGACCGATGGAGCAATTAGAATTCCATCCCCTAAAATTCTTTTAAAATACAATGGGAAAAGTAAAAACTTTATAAAATAAATAACGTTAGTATTATTTGTTTTCTACGAACTGGCTTACAATAAAAAAATCAAGATAGGACACCCTAGAAACAAATAAATCCTATAGATTCTCATGATTCATGAAAACGATCTATAAACTTTACAGTCAACAACTTTTTATTTGAGACCATTTAAATGTGCAAACATTTATTTTAAGTTATTATATTTTGAAACTTGAAGTTTTGAAATTTTCAAACCACCTCTCAAATGATGAATTGATCTACCATAGCTGTAGTTCTCAACCTAGTATATGACTTCGTAGTTGATTACTTTTTATTTAAGATCATTCAGATAACCAAATATTCGTTTTAAATTATTAGATTTTGGAATTCAACTTTTTTATTTGTTTTCAAATGATCTCAAATGGAGGCCCGCTCTATATCAAAGTTGTATAGTGCACGATGAGATCTAAAACTTTCTTTTTGATTTTTTCATTTAAAATCATTTAGAAGCTCAAATATTTGATAAACGATGACAGCTAAAAAAACAGATAACATGTGTAGGGGGGGGGGGGGGGGGGGGGGGCGGGCAGGTGCCACCTCAACCAAAACCACACGAGAAACCAATTGGAAATAATCAAGAGGAATATTTTGCACGGCTTTGAAAATCGGAGGACTTATGATTTCTCATATTAGAGTTGAAAGGTGGTTTTCAGACTCGAAGACAAATTCAGAGGGTCAAATGGACTTAGCTCCAAAAATACAATCCTCCATGTAGCAGGGCCAGCAAAGCGAAAACTATCATCCCCTGTTTGTCGTTGTAGTTCACTAGATCGCCACAAGGCAATCACAATTTTGAGCCTAATAAATGCCTAACTTCACAATGAACTTCTTCAGGCAGGCCGGCAGGTGGCCCCTGGTGAACGCCATTCCCTCTGATATAATCTGTCGTAGTTTGTCTGCACCGTTCTTTTTCTGTCTGAATCCATCTCCGAGCGATAAGTTTTGTACAGCCGCATCCATCTCATCACGAAAGGAAAATTGGGCATACCTTGAAAAAAAACTCGGCCTACGATGGATAGTCCCCGCAACTTTGTGTTTAAGGTAGAAGAGACTTCTACGCAGTGGCGGATGCACGATGCGGGATAAGGGGGGGCTAAAACAATGGAGATGTTGATTTGCATGAAGATTTAATGGTGAAATCAAGCTTTTGCTACAGTGATTAGGCTTGAAATCAAGACATTAGGGGGGCTGGAGCCCCCCCCCAGCCCCCCTTTGGATCCGCCACTGCTTCTACGTAGATCGAGAAAACCTCCGAACCTCATGTCCCATCTTTACATAGGGGCCGTTACCCTATGAGTGAACCAGTCCATTTACTTGTGCTTTGGGAAGTGTAGGACAGGTGAGAGGATTTTTTTACCTCTGGCAGACGAACAAGCGCACCCGCGGGGGCTCCAACCCTGCACGCGAGGCCTCGCACCCATTGCACAGGCACAGGTGACGGCACGGTAGCAGCATCATGCAAGCTTGGACCTTGCCGCAAGACCAGCATGCCCTCTTAGATAGTCTGTCGAGGCTTACCTGCAAGCAACAACCACATTCGACTCACAAGTTGTTTTGAAGCACCATATGTATCTAGGGAAATAATCGATCACGTCATGGAGAGGAAAATGTGGACCGTGGCGTTCTTCATCATCCCACACACAGGGCATGCCTCAACGCCTGCCTCGCACCCGCTGCACAGGGACAGGTGCCGACAAGGCAGCACCACCGTGCAAGCTTCCGCCTTGCCACACGACATGCACGCCCTCTCAGAAGATCAGCCGGGGCTCATCTACAAGCAAAAAACCACAATTCAACTCACACAACCTGGATTGAAGCACCATGGATATCTATATACAATAATCTATGGACTCCATGCATATCCTTTTCTACCACTTGAATTACGGTGACTTGAGATGTGTTGATTGAGACTCTTATGTCAATTAATACCAATGCATACTGCCATTTTTAGTTACACAGAATCTTGAATATGTATATATACACTAGTTGAGTGCTGGAATCCCATGACATACAACCGCACGCATAAAACATATGCAAAATCTCATGAATCACAAATAAATACATAATTCAAACTGCTTTCTTTAAAATCAAAGAAAGCAAGTTCACTTTTTTACGAGGCGCCGCCATGTTGAACAGGAAGCGGAAGCACGAAGAAAAAGAAAAGAGAAGCAAAGGATGGGGGAGTCATTATGATGTGCGCAGTCGTCGTGCTATACTGCTACGTACCATGGATGGATGCATGAGTCGCACGTCCATGCATGCTTTCATATAGACGACGACACGTACGCGTTGTTTCTCCGTTGACGACACGTACAGCGCAGGGCGACACCGCGAATATTCTCGTAGGTCACGGCCGAGACGCCACAAATACGTCATGGCCCACGCCGAAATTAGAGGCTGTTTGGATGACAGCCATCATTTGCCACCCTATGTGTGGCGCAGCCACAACTTGTGGCATGGAAATCATCCGCCACAGAGTGTGGCGAGTTTTGTCTCTGCAGGAACCGTGGCTGCCTAAGTTGGCTCGTCAACCAAACAATTGACAAAAGTTGCATGGCTGCCACACATATAGCGTGGCGTGGGAGGACTGCCAACCAAATAGTCCCTTAGTTTGTAACCTCGTCCGGAGGCATATGCAAAAGGATATTGTTATTACTGCAAATTAATCACGTACGACTTGCTGGCATGCTGCTTCACCAATGCAATGGAAAATCACATGGCCGGGTCGTTATGTTCTAATAAGTGTGTGTGTGTGTGTGTGTGTGTGTGTGTGTGTGTGTGTGTGTGTGTGTGTGTGTGTGTGTGTGTGTGTGTGTGTGTGTGTGTGTTCCCTCGAGTAATTAAGCAGGTCAGAGTGTGGGAATGTTTGTGTGTTGACCTTGTATGTAGTGTATATACGCGGAGTCAGGAATTTTATGGAGCCTGGGCAAGACACAATGCCATACTAAGACAGTATTTGGAGGAGCTCCAGCTCCGGCACTGTTGTGTTATTGTAGCGCCTGATATACGCCAAAAGTAAAATTCAAAGCAATTTAAACCATGGAAAGAACTTTGTGAATTTGGATTTTATATATTCAACTAGAACTCAATTATGTTATTATTATCATGCGTGCATATATTTACTGGCGGCGAGGCAAACCATTATTCACGAAGGCTTTGGCCATTTCGCCCCTTACTCCGACTAATAAGTGTTTACAGATACTCTCCGATGCTAGTTTTGGGGTAGAATAATGGTAGTTACATAATAATAAATTAAATGCATCATTGGGCCTCTTGAGTCTTGACTAATTCCATGCTCTTTGGAATAGCATATTTTTTACAACAACATATATATTTATATTATCACAGCAACCGTTTTACAAATGGGTCCTCAGTAGAAGACCAAATTACAATAAGGTCCTGTAGCTGGGATGGGAAAGCAACACCGTTGTTGGCGATGCAGAAGATAAGTCCTCCGGCGAAGGGCCGCAGGGGCGTCAAAGACGCATGCACCCGGATGGACTAACCGCGCAAAGCGCCGGTTAAAGGAGGATCGATTGAGCCGTCGGAGGAGACTCACACCGGCAACCAAAGGATGTTGTTGATGTCGTCGCTGGAGGTTAAAGAAGAAGCTCAAACCTGGATCCCAGAAGGAGGCGGATCGGAGCTGACAAACAAACACCAGAAGAGGAGCCGCCTTGCTGAAAAAGGGAGCACCAGAACTGGAGGCTGTTGTAAGGAGATGGATGCGGGCAATGAAGGTTGTGGATCTGGACGGAGCGGATCTCGCCGATGGCGGGTGGAAGTGGAAGCGGAGATGTTGGAGAGGAGGTCCGCGAAGAAGACGAACGAATTTATTTTATTTCTACTGACCTTGTAGTTGACGATGTCGACGGCGAGGAAGACCAGAGCTATGGCGACGACGACGGCAAGACAGGACTTTCCCCGCAGGGAGACACCCATCCGGGCACTCTAACTACTCTCTACTAAGTACTAGGTGGGAAGGGAGCCCACTCCCAGCCCTCTCCAACGAGCTCGCCGGAGGCGGGAGGGAGGAGGCCGGCTGGGTCTGGCTGGGAGAGCACGAGAGCAGGAAGCCACGCCAGGTTGGCTGTGGCACCTCCCATAGGAAATAAGCACTGAGAGGAGAGTTCCTCTTTGGAATAGCATTGACTAGGTTCTGGCTCCACTAGCAGGTAGACGTTCAGGTTAACAGCTTCGGGCGTGTTCTTGACAGGATTACCTTGACTTTTGAGTCCAGAATTGACTTGAGGGCTGATAGTTTTCTTTGAGTGCTAAAATCTAGCCGCCAAAGGAATATATATAGCTTCCTTGGCTATGCTAGTAAACTTCCAAGAAAAGTATATTCCTTGAGGGGCTTATAAGACCCATCAAGGAAATTAAGCATTTTCTTGAGTGTGAATGTAAACCTTAACCATTTCCTTTACCGCTATTCTTAACTCCCAAGAAAAAATATAATTTCCTTGGCTATTATTCTAAACTAGCAAGAAAATTTATAGTTTTCTCGAGGATCATGCAAGGAACTACAATTTCTCTAGGCATGCATAAATTCATTTCAATTAATAATAAATTAGTTCATTTTTTATGAATTTCTTAACAAGAATCTATATGTAGTATATTACATTTAAAAATATTTTTTGGTATGTAAGATAAAAAAAGTCTTGCATGTTACTTTAGAAGGGATTCTTACTTAGTTATTTGAGATTCTTGTAAAAAAAGAACAATTTTTGCATGACAAATGCCCATTTTGTAAGTTCACATTTGTTAGTATAATATAATTATAAAAGTTACTATGTCTACAAATTAGAACTGTACGAGTAAGAAAGGCTTTGAGATGTACAAACGTCAAAGTTTGTTTTAAGTTATATATATATACGAAACTTTACGAGAGAGGTATCATTTTGGTTTGAGGGTCACCCAAATTTGAGGGTCTGAGTAGGGGTTTTGCTGGAGCTGCGTTTTTTACTCTATCCCTTAAATTTTAGTTTAAGGGCTTGAATAGAGTCCCTGCGCGGGAATGGTATGGGTATGCCTAGCCGGCTAGCCGGAACAAACGGCGGGATGAGGCCGGCGACGAACGAGGCGGCCCAGTGGCCACCTAGCTAGG